>NC_141104.1:762500-960000 GCF_041138505.1 Cibotium barometz
GGCAATGGCAATGGCACCTCTTTTTTTTTTTGCATTGACCATGAGATTATGATATTATAACCACTTGCAAATGATTCTTGCATGACAACACCATAATATTGCAAATGATTAGTAGGAACTCCTTCCAAGTGTACTATTTTAGGAAGACTATGTTAGCGTGCACTTATGTGAATTAGCACATAGTACATGAGTTGTTGGGACCCCTTCATAATGCTCTCACTCCTGTACAGGCTTTCACGATGTAAGCAGGGTTGGGAAAAAACAATTAGGGAAAAGGAACTAAATCCTCTTCAAGACTAAATGGGAAGGAAATTAAGAGGGCATTTTCTATATGTATAAACTTAAAATGTAGCTAAAATTTGTTCTATATATATAAACTTAAAATGTAACTAAAATTTGTAAAATTTGAAGAGAAGGATTTTCCTCAAGTTGGACAACTTATAGGCTAACGCGAACCCATCTTTTCCCAAACCTTGGACGTAAGTGATGGCCATAATGTTTGGATAGAGGCCCATTGCATGTGTTGAAGAAACATCACTTTGATTATTTCAGAGTTAGAAGTGAACATTCTCCACCTTGGACGTAAGTGATGGCCATAATGTTTGGATAGAGGCCCATTGCATGTGTTGAAGAAACGTCACTTTGATTATTTTAGAGTTAGAAGTGAACATTCTCCACTTTTATTCTCCGTACATGGTCACTCAAGCATATCCAAGCACCTCTAAAATGTGAAATGCAGCTGGCATGTATATACCACATGGGTGAACATTCTCCACTTTTATTCTAGTACATGGAAATGCAGTTGGACATGTATGTACCACATGAATTTTGCTCTTCATCTTTGGGATTGAGATGAGGGATGTAGAAAAATGGCAATCGCCATGTTTGTAGAAAAATCACAATCATGTATATACCACATGAATTTTGCTCTTCATCTTTGCGATTGAGATGAGGGATGTAGAAAAATGACAATTGCCATGTTTGTAGAAAAATCGCAATCATATATATACCACATGAATTTTTCTCTTCATCTTTGCGATTGAGATGAGGGATGTAGAAAAATAGCAATCACCATGTTTGTAGAAAAATCGCAATCATGTATATACCACATGAATTTTGCTCTTCATCTTTGCGATTGAGATGAGGGATGTAGAAAAATGGCAATCACCATGTTTGTAGAAAAATCGCAATCATGTATATACCACATGAACATTCTTTGCAACTTATGAACATCACAAGTGTACCTTCATTCTTTGCAACTTATGAACATATATACCACATGAATTTTGCTCTTCATCTTTGCGATTGAGATGAGGGATGTAGAAAAATGGCAATCGCCACAAACATGAACATTCTTTGTAACTTATGAAGAACATTCTTTGCAACATGTTCATAAGTGTACCTTCATTCTTTGCAACATGTTCATCATAAGTGTTACCTTCTGCAAAAGCACATTCAATGGCTAGTTTCTCACTATGTGCACATAGCTCATCTTCCACCATCCATAATGTTTATCAATCTCTTTCAATTTTTCGTTGATAACCCTAGCTCTTAAGATGTCCCTAATTTACCAAATCAAATGAGTAATCATTTCTACTTGCATCTATCCACAACAATATGTTGGTATTTTTCCAAGCACCTCTTTTCCTCAACACTTTAACTTTGTTTGCTTCTTCCTGCATGCTAGTAGTTGCATATACATATCTCATGAAGACATGCATTGCAAAAAACATCTCATACATCTATATATATCTTATGCATGCCAACAATTGCATGTACATATCTCATTGAAACATGTGAATATTAAAGGTGATGTGCTATTGGGGAGAGGTGCTTTCCTTGTAATATATATCTAAAGCAGCTTAGAGCATCATCATCAAGCCTGGCCTCCTTGGCATATCCACTAATTTGCATAGTGCATTCCAAGTTACAACATTCTAAGCTATAAGCTTGTCAAATACTTGTTGTGCTTTTCAAGCACTCAGGGAGGGAAAATCAGCCCATTGGCCTCTGCACAGAACCAACCACCCAAAACCTCTCAAAATGGGTCAAACTCACGGCACCACCTAGATTGTGCGGTTAGTATCCAATTGCATACATGTTGAATAGATTGTGCGGTTAGTATCCAATTGCATACTCGAGGAATCATGGGAAACTACAAAAAGAGACGGGTAGCGTAGTCATCAAACCTACGCATTGTGGCTCATGTTGAGGAGAATGCTTTAGTGATGAGAAGGGGCACTGGTAGGGGTCGTGGTGGTTAGTATGTTAGGAGAGAGCCTAGGAAGTTTAATTGCTTTCTCTACGACAAAGAAGGCCACTTTGTTGTCGGTTGTCCTGAGAGGCCACCTAGGGAACCATTTGCATGACTAATCAAGCTGTGCAAGAAGTAATGACTCGCACGTAGAGGAAGGCTCAAGAAGAGAAAGCAAAGGTAAGTGAAGAGGAACTACATAGAACTAGTCTCGAACCAGCGTAAGGGATACTGGCAAAGGAAAGACATTGGCAAGAAGAGACTAGAAAGTCCTGTGGTGCCAGTAAAGAAGCTAACTGGTGTCAAAAAAGTTCTCTGGTGCTAGTGAAGAAGCTTACTGGTGTCAAAATCAACAATATCGGTGAGAGAGCAGTGAAGACAATGAGTGGAGAGAACAAAAGATGTTCACAGCTAGTATTACAAAGAAGTTGGACAAATTTGAGCCAGACAGACGGTAGTACTCATAGGTGAAAGATAAAGGAAAAATTCTAGTAATTGGACAGCTGAAATCAGAGAAAGAGGCAAGAAGCTAGTGAAAAGGCAAAAAGAGCTTGAAGAAGAAAAGGCAGACCAAGGAAGGGTACATCAATTATCAAAAGCACCAATGGAGCCAGTGGAGTTGCGCGTGGAGATTATGGCAACAATATTAGTACCATCAGCTGCTACCATAGAAGTAGTATCAAAATCAAAGGCACCAGTAGAAGCCAAAAAGGAAAGAATCAAGAAAAGAACACCTACTTATATGCCAAGGTGCATAAAGTACAAACAAGATGTTGATGACAATGAAGAGAAGAAAGACATGGTTGAAACTAGAGGGAGTTCTAATATTAGCTTAACCTTGCCATCATCACACCCTGTTTGACCCAAAATTGGCATTTATGGGGGTTTAAGGAGATTCGATAATAACGACACTTTTCAAAGACTCTGCATAGGCATGTTAAATGGTCAACCCATGTTGAGTGCACACATAGGTCATCAAGGAAAACTTCTAGGAATTTTCGCAAGAAGGCGTGGTTCATGAGCCTTTAAAAAGTGGCGGGGGCATTTGTTAAACCAAATGGCATTCGTTTAAAGGCGAAGACTCCATACTCAGTGGTGAAGGTATCTTTTGGTTGGTCTTCTTCTGCGATGGAAATTTGATAATATAGCCCGAATATCCATCCAAGAAACTATAGGCTTTCTTACTGGCCACTCTCTAAAACACGTTCGCTAAAGGGGAGAGGATAGTGGTCTGGGCAAGTGGCAACATTTACCTTCTTAAGATCAATGCAGACACTGAGCTTATCATTCCTCTTGGGCACCACTACGATGGGTGAGACCCAAGTTGGATGCTCAATTTCATAAATGAAACCGCACTCGATGAGCTTGTTGATCTTTTCTTGGACTTCTGTCGCATACTTAGGGTTCATGGTGTATGGCCTCTGATAGACGGGTTTTGCATCTTAGTATGCTCGCAGACCTCAGGGGGAACTCTGACCATGTCCGTGTAGGACCATGCAATAAAATTGGGAAACTCGTGAAGCAGGAGTCGCAATTGTTGATCTTCCTGAGGAGTCAGATCCGTGGCGATGAAAATAGGCTTGGGATCCTCTCTGTCCATGGATAAGTCGTGTTGTCTTACTTCAGCTGGGCCATCGTAACCGGCGTTGTCTCCTTCAGCTGGCCTTCTTTGAGCTTTATCAAACACGATGTGCCTATCCCTGATAGTAAAAGCTTTAAACCTATCAGGTGCAGGATGTAAATCTTGGGCTGCCTCCTTATGTTTTTGTTTTTCGATGTCTTTTTTGGCTTGTCGCTCAGCTTGAGCAGCCTCGTAGCTTTTCCTTCTACGTGCGGACTTGCGGGATCTAGCCTCCTTCTACACCATGACCTTTGTTAGTGCAATATGGGGAGGTTTGTCATACATTATCTATTGTAGTTGTGGACCTCGAATCGTCGGTCATTTTGCCATGCGCATCGAAGGATCTACATACTGTGGCCATTGGGCTGTTGTTTTGCATTTACTGATCTTTTGAAGGCATTGAACCTTGTGTCTTTTATTGTTGCGCCATGCTCTAATCGATTGTCTACTCTTGGCTCTTGTACTAGACTCACCCTCAGAGCTAAGGTGGCTAGTACTTGAAGTTGAGTCGGAATCATTGACTTCTTCATGATGCATTGTCGATAAGGTGTTCAAAGGAACAATTTTTGGAAGTGGGCATCTATCCACAATCACATGTGATTCCCCGTTTTCCCCACACATCTAAGGTGACTAGTAATTGATTCCAGTCATCATCAAATGGTAATCTGTAATCGGGAGTGTAATCCTTGTGTGTAGGGTCAGTCTCTTTTTTGCAGGTCCAACAATAATTTAGAGAGGTTGTAGAGTCAAAATCAGAAAACACTGTGATATCGAATTTCTCTTGAAAGAAGTCGTGTTTCATTGGGTGCGCTTTCCTTGATTCCAAGTCTACTCACACGCTCTCATTGTTTAGGCTTGATTGTGAGACCAATCATGGATCATTTGATATTCCCTCATGAATGATCGCCATAGAATCGTCTCGTAGATCTTGGTTTGTCGTGAAAGTCAATTACAGCAAACGTGTGGTACACATAATGGTCGAGGACTTTGATTTTGAAGTTCCTGAGTAACCCTAGAGCTTTGATTAAGCTTCCATTTGCTAGCTTAACTGTGAGGTCAGCTACTTTCATGGATGGGCGACCCATTCTTTCCCAGCATCGTTTTGTGACAATGCTCATGCCAGCACCACCATCAAGCACTGCTAGGATGCTATTGCCTTTGCAGACAATGGGAAGCATGGCATTAGAATCATCACCTTCGAATTTAAGTTGACATGAAGTCAGAACAAGGACTTGGAGTCAGGAACTATTACAGTAGGTTCCTTAGGTAGATTCTCATGGGGTGATTCTTGGAAAGACTCTTGTTGTGGAGGTCGGTCTCGACGGGATCTTCTTGAAGGCTCTCAAGATTGATGGCTAATTCATTGTCCAACTGATGTACATTCCAACCATTTTGAGCTGCGAATGCACAAATGCTACGAATGGTAGTCATACGACAAGTGGGAGCAAAGTTCTCATCAAAATCGATGCCCTTTTCTTGAGCATAACCCTTTGCAACAAGTCTAGCCTTATAGCGATCAACACTGCCATCTAGCTTTCGTTTCAACTTAAAAACCCACTTACATCCAATGACCTTTTTACCAATAGGCAAATCACACAAAGACCATGTACCATTCTTCATTATAGCATCATATTCACTTTGCATTGCAGCCAACCAATTTTCTAATTTTTGTGCCTCATCAAATGAAAGAGGTTCTTCCTCTTCACACATACTAGACACAGCCAAAGCATAACAATCTGATGCATAAGAGGCATGCTGAAAACCTGAACGAGTATGACTAGTCATAGGTGCATCAATTTTACTATCACGCACCAGCCATTTAGGCATACCTCTAGCATGCTCATTTTTAGCCCTATCCTCATGAATTACATCCTGTAAATCTGCATCAGAAATAGGTTAATCTATGATGTCATTTGAAATCTGCATAGGCTGAATATTTGCCTCATTAGGACTTACATTTGAATTCCCACTTGTAAAGAGAGGCAACAACGTATCAAATACATCCCGTGAGCTCACATCTGTCTCTTTGGTACATGATAACAAAGGTTGCATAGCATCTTCCACAAAAACAACATCTCGACTAATCAAGATACGCTTTGACTATGCGGATGATACAATCTGTAATCCTTGCTCTCAGTACTTTAACCAACAAAAATGCATTTGACAGCCTTATCATCCAATTTTCTACGTTGTTGCACTAAAGCATAGGCCAAGCAACCAAAGACACGCAAGTGACCAATAGAAGGCTTCCTGCCATGCCAAGCTTTGTATGGAGTAATAGACTGCAAGGCCTTAGTAGGACACCTGTTGAGTACATATGCAGCACACATGACAGCCTCAAGCCAAAACGCATGTGGCAAAGCTTGGCTCTTGACCATATCAAACTCTTTAGACATGTACTCTCCCCCTCGATCAGAACGGAGGGTGTCCACAGTACAATTGGATACATTTTCAACCATAAGCAAAAATTGTTTGAAGCACAAAAACACTTTGAACTTTGCTTCAGTGGATATACCCATGCATGCCTTGAGTAATCATCAATGAAAGTCACGAAGTACAAGTGTTTACCAACTGACGGAGTTTGCATAGGCCCACATACATCACTATGTACAAGCTGCAATTTGCGAGTGGCCCGCACAGAACCATCCTTTGGAAACGCAGAACGCTGCATTTTGCCCAAAATACAGCCTTCACAAACATGTTTCAATGGTGCCTCAAGAGGGGGCAATGAAGCAACCATATCAAATTTCTGCAACGTAGCAAACTAGCAAAGTTCAAATGACCAAAACAGGCATGCCATAGTTTTGCATCTGAAACTGCCTTTTTATCAGAAACTGCATTTGCTGAATCTTCCACACACTTGTCATAAGAATTGAGCCTACACAGCCCACGAAACAAGGTGCCAGATACTATAATCGTATCACCAGAAGTCAAATCATGAACAATATATCTGTCATCCACAAATTTGACTACAAGTCCAAGTCTAGCAAGCGCAGAGACAGACAATAGATTCTTCTTTATCCCTGGCACATACAAAGCATCTGAAAGTGTGAAAGTGCTGCCATTTACAGCAGTAAGCATAATTTTACCAATGCCCTTCACTGGGTAAGAAGCATTATTGGCACATGTGACAGTATTCCCATTAGGGACAACCTCAAGACAAGTGAACATATCATGATGCGAGGTAATGTGCTTTGTAACACCACTGTCAAAATACCATACATCAGAGTCAACAAAAACTGCCAAACATGCATCATGTACAGATGGGTCATACTGACAATACACGCTAAACGCCCATTTTGTATCTTGCACAACATTTGCAGAATCTGCATTTGTAGAAGCATCCGCTATTGTGGCTGCATTTGACTCTTTTTTCTTTGCCTCTTTAGCCTTTAGCTTAGGGCAATTCTTAATGACATGATCAGTTGCCTTATAATAGTTGCACCTGATCTTTTTCTTGCCTTTATCAAGAGCCTTCTCAGACTTATTGTTGCTACTTGTGGAAGGAGAAGAAGTTGCAGACCTACTAATAGGAGAAGAAATAGTGGAAGGGGCTGCCTTACCACTTCTTCTCTCTGGGCAGCGATAAATGCCTGATCAACTACACGACGCTACCTAGTCCTGTTTTGCCTGGACTGTGCTTCTTGCAAGAGCTTGTTGATTAAAGTATCATACTTGACAACATCAGGTCTGTCCTCAGTGTGATAAGTCTCCACGTGGAAGCAAAAGTCTGAAATGACTCAAGTAAAGCATCAAGAACAGTCTACACAAGAGAATGATTAGGAATAATCTCACCTGCAGAAATCAACTGTTCCTTGAGATCTTTAATCTCAGCAAGAAAAACATTCATGTCATCATCTTCCTGCATAATCTTCAATTCTAGCTCTTTATGCAAGTAAGAGATTTTTGCCTCGTTTACGACCTGCATACAAACTAGCTAGAATATCCAAGTCTGTTTTGCTGTTTTAGCTGAACGAATATGTGGGGTGATGTTACATTTGACAGAAAGTGTAGTCAAGGCATGAGCTTGCGCATTTTTACCATCCCAATGAGCTTGTTCAGCAGTGGGTAAAACAGCAGCAACAATAGAACTACTAGAACCTATAACATCCTCAACAAATCCTACATCCACAAAACCTAGACGTACATCCGCACCCTGCACAATGTTCCACACTCCTTTTGTAATCAAAACATGCTACATCATGTATGCCCAAAGTGGGTAGTTGCTGTCTCCATCCGGTTTATCATCAGGCATACAACATGCGAAATACATCATTGCTATTATCAAACATGGCCACTGACTGAAACTGATGCAAAAGCTACTTGTAATGAAGCAAAGACTGAAGAGAAAACAACTCGTGCTATGTAGCAGGGTCCACAATAGAATACGTATGCCTATTTTGCAGAAAATTGCACTGTCGAAATTTTTGCACAAAATGACGAAAATACCTGTGCAAAACTTGAAATGCAAAAACGGAGTCCGGAACGACCTCAAATGT
Organism: Cibotium barometz; assembly: GCF_041138505.1. Lineage (NCBI taxonomy): Eukaryota > Viridiplantae > Streptophyta > Polypodiopsida > Cyatheales > Cibotiaceae > Cibotium > Cibotium barometz. The sequence continues at coordinate 770,875 of NC_141104.1, forward strand.
AATTTCTGAGAACGCGTAGCCCTACGAGCTTATTTTGCAGAGTATAGGGACCTGCAAACGTTGGTGAAAGCTCACCTCAATCGGAGAATGTGGGTCGGAGGGTGCTAGGGTGTAGCCCTGGGAGCCGATGCCTGCTCTGATACCAATTGTTGGAATTAGGGTTGCAAGAAAGCACACAAAGCTTGGAGAATAAGAAGCAAGAATGCACACAACACACAGTGTATTAGATTGTGTCAATGTACAAAAGATAAGTTAGCCCTAGAATGATGGGCGTATATACAAGCCGGGGGAAAAAACCTCCTAAAGAGGAAAAAAGTGCCCCGACGGTCCTAAGTGTGTTCACACACATCACTGCCTATATATATGGCAACAGCAACAGTGGAAAACTAGAGAGATAAAGAGTGTGCGAGGGCGGGACGGAGAAGGGAAAGAGAGAGAAAGAACGGGGGAAGTAGAGAGAGAGTGAGAGGTGTGGGTGTGCGAGAACGGGTGGGTGAGGAGGATAGGGTGGGTTCATGTGTGTGGGTGTGGACGTGTGGAACGGAGAGTACGATGCAGGTCCAAGAGTGCATGGCGCATGTCAGCATAGTCAGAGGTTTGGGTTCGACTCCTAGCAGGGCCAAAAATTGGCAGATTAACGGCAATGATGCTTTTAAAAAAATAAAATAAAATATTAAAAAAATTTAGCCTAAAATTTAATAAAAACTAGAATACTACGTACAAAAATTAGGAAAAATAACACGCGCATTCCCACATGAGGATAGGGCACGGGGCAGGCACCGAGGTGTGGAAAATCACTGTGGGCGGGCAACGTAGCATCCAAGAAACTTTCCTAAAGCTATGGGTGAGCGCTCGGTCGAGTGAGTTTTTCATCCTTCCGGGTGGGCCAAAAATTAAAATATTCACCAATGAGATGAGAAAACACTCTCGATAAAAAATAAAATTTATTTGGTTTTTGGGGCCGCAGACGGCGGGCGGACACCCAAATGGACGGTCGGACACATGCGGGCAGCCACGAGCGTGAAACGGGCAAGTTGGGTATTGACTCCTCCGCCTCGATGAGAGGATTCTCAATATGCCACTGAAATTCAAAATTGAAATACTATGCGCACACAAAACACGATTTTCAGCCGGTTCACATATAGATGCAAAGCAACGACGACCTAGTTTTGGGCGCGCGTAACTCGGCAGCCACATGGTGTCAAATGGTGGAGCTGATTCATAGGCATGTTCACCCCATAACATAATTCACTCCCACCAATCCTCACCTACATTGGAGCACCGAATCACTCGTTCCTGTGTGCGGTCTACTCGAGCATAGACAAAGGCATCCCAGGAGCTAAAAATGGCCGTCTCGAACTCCGATTGGGCCCAAATCGCACTGGAATTGGATGATATGGTGTAGCCTAGTTCTCACTACTTTCTTGTATGTGCCTATCAAGTTTCACCTCCATCGAAATCGATTTGAGCTCGTACTTGTGAATTTTGACTTGCTTTTTTTGAAAAAGCATCAAATTCAACCGCCTACGAGCATAGGCGGGTTGCTACCGCATGCTTCGGGTGTCAAATTGAGCCCCAATTATTGTCAAGCGTAGCTTAGGACTAGGGATATGCACCCCAATCATTGCTACCTCAACGGCGATCCCGGTTGACAAAAAAATACGACTTTATGCTCTCTTTTTCCTTAAAAATAGTCCCTACCATATACATAGGAAGTTTTTGACATTTTCCCATGTGGGAAAAGGGGTTCTTTCCCATTACTTTTTCCTATAGTATTCAACATCATGAGCTTATGTTTGGGGTGCACCGCATGCCGAGCTAGGTGAGGTTAGGGGCAAGGGGCTGTGGGCCCCCACCTTGGGCTGGTAGCCCTCTGCCCCAACCGCACCTAGCTAGGCATGCGATGCCTCCCTCGTGAAAGCTCATGATGTTGTTGTGATTCGCAATGTGGGAATTATAGTGGGAATTTGTCTAAAAATTCTTGTGATACCTACGAGCGGAACGGATGGTAAGATGCTCAAATGGCGACGTATCGAACAATATGAATGGTCTAAGATGATCTACACAAAGCCCCCGAGCTGTACCAACAATCGAACGAGCGTTTGGACTCTCCGATTGTAAACTATAGCTCGTTCTGTGGTCGTAGGATCCAATTTCTCAAGAAAATTCACACTTGAGCATCATCATTAGACCATTCATAAAATCGCATCCGTGCATCCAATTCATGCAAGCGGATACTCACATTCATCTACAAACACCACTCTACACCCCTATCTAATCACCCCTACCGATCTCTCTACTGATTGGGTGATACAAGCCGCCGAAAGTAAGGTCATGAAGAGGAAAAAATTAGCGTTTTTGCCCTAAATCAAGCATAACGATGTTATGCACACCCCATGATCGTAACTATCAATGCTTAAACACTTCAAATACATACACATAACATCAAAGATGACTCCATACATGCTTCTCCATCATATACACATACATACACTCCGTATATGCATATGCATGCCCATCAGTGATAGGATCGCATGTTCGTGGATGGGCATGCACATACATAGCAAGAAGGTATGGCCGCTTGTGACAGGTGATACCTTCCTTTCGTTGCTAGTGCACCGTTCCCCAGCAACGGCGCCAAACGTTAATCGCTCTCCCCTTATGCAGGCGGAGCGGATTCAGGAGATAAGCTAATCTCCTCTCCGCCTCACCTTCACCTCCTTATGCTGGAAGCTATGGCGAGGTTGAGAGTGTGTCGTAGGGAACTTGTGCACTAGCTGTGCTCGTGTATGCACTCCACACACACACACACACACACACACACACACACACACACACATGCAACTAAAGGATCGCTCTGGAATGAAAAGAAAGAGATGGGGCGTATCACTCACCCCGTAGCCTGATAGATTGAAATCACCACACGTGTAGACAAGACTCCCCGCGAACAAAGAGACTTGCTCACACTCCTCTGCCAACAAGCGTAGGCACTCCCCTCTTCCTCTCACACACACACACAGGAACCTAGGAGCTTACACACAAAGAACGGAGAGCTGAGAGATCTCGTTTTTTGCTGATTATCTCAAAATACCACGTTTAATTTTACAACTTTGGCTTTTACAACTCTCAAGATCTCCCTCCCTCTTCCAGCTCTCCATGGTTGTAGAAACTTACCATAGCTCTCTCTCCCTCCTCCAAGCTTTGTATTGCTGCAGAACCACCATCATAAGCTCTCAAGCTCTCCCTCCTTCCTCCAAGATCTCCATGTTTATAAAAATTTACCGCAACTCTCCTTGGCTCTTTTCAGCTCTCCATGGCTGCAAAACTTACCATAGCTCTCCCTTTAATCTCTTTATTGCTGCTACTGCAGAACCATCATCACCAGCTCTCAAGATCTTCCTCCCTCTTCCAAGCTCTCCATGGTTGCAGAACCACCATCACCATCTCTCAAGATCTCCCTCCCTCTTCCAAGTTCTTCATGGTTGAAGAAACTTACCATAGCTCTCTCTCCCTCCTCCAAGCTCTCTCTCAATCTCTCCATGACTATAGAAACTTAAGCTTTATATAGCTGCGCAAACCCAAACTTGCTTCCTTGTCCACTACTCTAGAGTTGAAACAAGCTGTTCTTCTCCCTTCTTTTCTTACCACTCTGGAGATCTTGAGCTGCATAAATAAAGAGATGAGCATGGATTTTGAGCTCCAAGAAGATTTAGGGTTGAGGTTGGGTTTACATGTAGGTAAACTATAAGGGACCACATCATGTGTGTCAATCAAGAAATTTGCTACACCATTCAAAGGGGCAGTTACTAGGCTTCAAGCATAGCAAAAGAAGGAAGGAGTGGTTGTCATAGTGCAACATGTGTACAACTAGGGATACCTTCACATTCCAGGCCAAGGTTTTCTTCAAACTATAAGAGCAATCCAATCAAAAGTTTTAAAACTAGGCTAAGATTCTATTAAGTTTATATTTTTTCTTATGATTCTCTGTTTTCTTGTGTTTCTTGATGGGGAGAGAGTAGCAACAAGCAAACAAGCAAGTTGCATCAATAATGGGCTTCAACAATGTCAAAGATCCCAGTTTTAACTTGATGTAAAGAAAGGTATGCAGCTTTTTTACATGACTTGTAATAACGCTTATGATTTTTAGTCATTACGCCAATTTCTATATTTTGTAGATTGAGAAGCTTGGAGATCTTGAATTCTCTGCAAGGTGCATAGCCATACCATAGCCATACCAATGTGTGACAGGAATGTAGAAGATCTTGAAGATGAACAAGATTTGTGGGAGGATAATCTGGATGTAGTTGCACTTGAGGTGTATGAGGAAATTGGGGATGAGGTGAAGAAGGCAAGGGCGGGTTGTTGAGTGATGTAAATTTGTAAGGAGATCAAGGTCAACATGAAGCAAATCGAGCTCAACTTCAGAAAATTAAGGAGATCAAGGTAAACATGAGAAAATCGAGGATGAGGTGAAGAAGGCAAGGACAAGCTATTGAGCGATGCAAATTCGTAAGACCATCGCCCTCATGTCTGAGCATTCTGTGATGCAACTCACATAAATGAAGGAGCACTTGGCACCCACTCCATAGCCTTCCCTCATTACCCCAACTCTAGAAGGGTACTTGTATAGCTTTTGAAGTTCATCCACCACCATGATCGCCCCTACAACCTTGCAGCCGCTTCTTGTACCTACACCAAATAGGAGGTGAAGAGATTGGGGAAATGGTTTCCTCTATTGCATAGAGCACTATATGTATTTTCCTAGTTAGGAAAATCCTAGATCTAGGGGTAAGGTTCTTGCCGCCTAGCTATTCAAGAAAGTCTAGGCAAGGAGGACCCTCAAGATATAGCTGCCTCTCTCGTAGAATATATTGTATCCAATAACAAAAAGAGACACCTCGATCTTGTAAGAAAGATTATGTAATGTATCTCTTCTATGCTATGAATGGAAAACATAAATTTTCTCCAATTTTATTATTTTTAACTTGTTATTTAATTACTTTTCAAAGTAACTTCAATTTCAAATGCACTAGAAATGACGATGTGGGCAGTGTAAAAGGTTTGTCCCTCCCCTCAAAAGGTGACTTGTAACAAAAGAGAGACGAGAGAGAGTGGTATAAGGAAAAGGGTTGCCCCTCCCCTCAAAAGGTGACTTGTATAAAAGGCCAAATGGTTGGCTTTGGTCTTCATTGTTGTATGCACAAGTTTGGAATACAAGCTCCCTCTTCTCTTCAAGAGTGTCTTTGGGTGTTCTCTTGTTTCCATTGCAGTTCCTTTGTGTTTGCCACTCCCTCTCGTTCATTCTTTCCTTCCCCTCACCTCGTCTCTGTATTCTCCAATCTCCGCTTCCCCTCTTCTCCCATCTCCCCTTTCCCTCTTTCTCTCATGGAAACACATTACAACAATCCGAGAGGACAGTTGCGGATGGCTTGTGCTTTGCATTTCTCTCACAACAAGGAGTAGCTTGGAGTGGTGGCTCCATCGGCATTCCTTCAAGGTCCCCATGACACGTGAGTGACCGTTGAGACTACACATCTTTGGTGCCACTGCCGAGGAGTTCAAGGTATGCTTTTGCATTGCACTTGATTTCTCTCATAATTTACCCATTGCTCATTGCTTCAAGATTAACTAGGAGCATTAATAGTGGAGTGGTAGGAGAGGAATGAGTGAAGAAGTGTGAGTTTTGGACGAAAAAAGATGAAGCTATCTTTTTCTTGTTGGAAAGGATTTTGGATCAGGTGAAGCTTGTTTGGAAGGAGAAACTATCACATTCTGTAAAACATCTCATTTGTAATTCAAATGTTGTTGTATTTTGTTGTTTTTTGTATTGAGTAGGTAAAATAGATAGTTTGGCATCCCCCTATCACAAAAAAATTGATCAAAAACTTTAAAATCATCAAGAATCATAAAAAACCAATTGGCGACACTGTGAGTTTCTATCCCCATGACTAGTCACTTTAGCTTCCTATCCCCACGACCTGTCGCCTTAGCCCTATCCCCACGACTTCACACCTATCAGACACCTAATTTGCCACCTTATTTATGACATGTGAGGGACTGCTATCCTGCCAATCTGACAAGCGTTGATCCTTGGCCTTGAGCCTATGCCCACGATCTGTCGCCATCCTGTTAACCCTACGACCATTGCCTTCTAGCATCCCTCCGAGGCAGCTAACCCACCAATAGCCATCGCCTTAAGTCTATCCCCACGCCCCATCGAGTTATAGCTAATCCTCTAACCGTCGCCATACTCACATCCCATTGACTTGATGATCCCTCTGCCTGTTGCTTTAACGCTAACTCGATGACCGTTGGCATACCAAGAGCATACCAATCTCACCCTAAACCACCGACACATGTCAACTGCTATCCCTATGCCCATGGCCTTGAGCCTATTCCTACACCCCATCACCATAAGTCTAACCCATTGACTGTCACCTTAAGTCTATCCCTACACCCTGTTGACTTAGCTCTGGGAGCAGATTCTCTATTACAAATATAAAATTGAATTTGAGGTAGGGTGTACCTCCGTAGAGACCTCATACATGCACTTGAGGTTGGGAAGAATTTTTTCCAAGGAGCCCGAACCCGAAGACAATATTTCAAACTATGCCATTAGGAAAAAAGGGAGGTCATTTCGGGGCCTTTTAGCCTAGAAGGAAAATAGCCCTCCATCAATCAAAGGAGTGCCAACGTAACGTTGAAAAAATTAAAAAAAGAAAAGGAAAAGAAGTACCATTGAGTTTGCATTCAATGAGGGTACTTGAGCTCCTTTATTATATCTGACATAAGATGTAGAATTTGGTATTTTTGACATCATCGATGCATTTGGAGCGGGCCAAAACCCTCATAAGACTTTTGAAACACCAAAAATGGGCCCCTGGAAAAGGCCAAAAAGGCCCAGAAAGCCACTTGTACAAATGAAAGCGATTTAACAGGTTGGACCTCCAAGGGCCCATTTTTGGCATTTTAAAAGTCTTTCTGAGGATTTTGGCCCTCTTCGGGCACGTCGATGATATAAAAAATACCAAGTTTTGCACTGTATATTAGTGGGGCTATGTCATATTTTATTGTTTTAGAGGAAAGAAAAATGAAGAAATCATGAATTTCTCTAAGGGAGCTCCCTTTTTTCCTAATGGCAGCTCACCTTTCGCCCAAGTTTGGGGTCATCTCCGCCATTAAATTTCTAGCTCTCACTCCGTGTTAGGGCCTCGATGCGGGGACCCCTCTAGCTTCAATGAGACGGAGAGCTTGAATGAGGAGATGTAGGATCCCGTTGGCCCGAGGGTTTCTGAATCCCCCTACACCAACCTAGCTCCACCTCATTCTCCTGCTCTTTCGATAATCTCCAGGATTAGAGGAATGATATCCAACGTGTTTGGACGGTTGGGCTGAACGGATTTAGCAAAAATGGAGAACCCCTTTGCCAATATGTCCACGAAAAGGGGAGGCCAGCGAGTGACAACCAGTTCCTGAGCCATAGGTAGGGATTGAGGCTGCCTTTGTGGACCTAGGACCCACAGTCTTCACAGGGCACCCTGACTCTAAGGACATGGAGGACGAAGACCCATGGATGAGGGACTTTGTAGGGCAAAAACTTGGCCGAGGAAATGCACAAGACTTTCAAGGGGGAAACTCTTATGAACTTTCGACCTTCCAAGTGCCCCCATCCCGCTATGTGGTCCCGCAAGCTCCACCTTACCAACCAATGCAAGGAACATCCATGCAGATAACTGGTAGCCTTCTTTCTCCTGGAGGTCAACAATTTACTCCTGTAGCTGTGCTGCAGCTCCGATGTACAGGGGAATGACCTCTTGGTTGGTGGGAAGGAGGGACACTTTTGGCTAGAGTTGTATGTATGTATATGTATGGGCCTGTCTATAATTGAGAGGATGATGCCTGCCTTGAAGGCGTGAGAGAGCAGACTCAAATTGCACCCAACTACGATCTCAAATTATTTGTCAAAGAACAACTACTCCGGATGTGAGGGGTGTGGCTGATGACTTCTCCCTCAACGTTTGCGAAACTATAGCAATATGGGTGGGGAGTAGCACAAATGTAAATACCATTTTAGCACCCAAAGATACTCCAATTTACAGTTGTATCACAGTCATTGCTTGCAACTCAGTTTAGGTTCTCTGCCAAGGTCTCGTTTTACGAAATGACAAGAGCAGTGCTCTTTAAGCTTTTTCACAAACGGTGAAAGCTTAAGATATTAAAGAATTACAGTGCGGGGATCAGATGGGCTTATCAGCGCCAGTGTGGTTCAGTTAGCTGGTCAAGCCACTTTATGTGATCCTTCAAGAGCTCGCAAGCCTTTTGACAAGTATTACTTAGTCAAGAAACTTTCCAACATAAGGAAGGATTTTTGGATGGAGGGATTACAAGGAGGGTAAGGATAAAAGAGAGCATGAGATAACATTGCGTTTCTAGTCCAATCGACTAATTGGGAAAATCTATAAGCTCAGACATATAAATTTAAGGAGATTTTTATTGAGATGTAGAATGTAGCAAAATGTACGTATAGAAACAGCCTCCCAATTATTTCTTCTTGGGCTTCTTTAAGACCTATTGCCCTCGAAGAACTAAAGATAAATGCAGCATGCAAAGTGACACTGAATGCATGATAGAAAAAGTTTCAGGATTGTTGATGACCTGCCAATTTAAAGAAGATGCATGAGAAATTCCCCTACACAAAAGCGACCAACAAAGACCAATCGGTGGAGGAGAAGGCCAATGTCTTGTGAAGCAAACCTACACTGCAAAGAAACCACAAGCTTGTAGGGCCCAAGAATTGAGCAAAGGTCCATGTGGTTTATGGTGAGGTGAATCTGCACTCTGGTGTCAATCGCTTCTTTGTTTCTTACAAAGCTTATATCAGCGCAAAGCCCATTTCAGACGCATCTTTATATGTAATTGAATCTTCAATATCATGTATCTATTAGACGTTATAGGTCTATGTGTCTGATGATAGTTTGCGAATTGTTTTGAGCTACTTGTAAATGTATATATGAAGAAGATGCAATGTTTCCCCAGAACCTACCCATCCAACCCAATCACCCCTTCAAAATACTCAATATATATCAATTCATGTCATATTGAGCCCCACAAGTTCTTCTTTCAATAATGTATCACTCTGCTCTTTAGTGCAGACCGGCTTGGTGAGATTATGGCCTCCGTTGATCCTTTCCTTCTCCCTATGTGAGAGTACAACATCACTTGGCATGTTACCATCTTTATTCTCATTTAAGGAAAGAAAGGGGAGATTATGTGGTGTGGTCTTTTAGAATGAAAGTAAAATCTTGTGATCACATGTTATATTCACAAAGCTTTCACAAGGGCCTAAAAAATTTATCTTTGTCGGGCATAAAAAATCTTCTTAGGTGGCCACTAACCTGCTATTATGTGAAGATGGTAACATGAGAACATATGAATAGCTTATTCCCATGTGTAGCCATCTAGATCCATCATGCCTTCACATGCTGCTTGCTCTTCACGCCACCCTCTGCTCATTTCTTTGCCTCCTTCCACTCGCGTTTGGCAGGATAGCCACCTGCACCTACATTTAGCCCATCATCGTACGCGAGTTTCTTAAGGTGATCTTTTATTACTTAAGATCTCCCTTATTCGCGTCCTTCCCCATACATCCGAGAATGTCGCATGTGGGGGATTGGGGTATCGACTATGTACAGCATCTATTACCTCCCCAACTAATCGGCTATTTTGATCTTTAAATCAGAAAACAATTTCTATACAAGTTTGATACCACCCCACGCATGTACTCCATTACCTCTTTCCCCCTCACATCCATGACTGTCCCGCCCCTATCCGTCACATCATAGCAGATCACTCCCTCTATCTCTCTCATCTCCTCCTCATCCTCACTGTCTCCTCTAACTCTTCTCCCTCTATCTCCTCTCTCATCTCCTCCTCATCCTCACTGTCTCCTCTAACTCTTCTCCCTCTATCTCCTCTCTCACCGCATGCCCTACTACCTAACCCACCAAAGCACCCGTCGCATCCTCCACTTCCACTCTTCCTACTGCTGCAGGTGGAGTCACGACTGGGGGATTCTCTACGTGATAGTGGCTGTGAGCCCTGACGTGACGGTGGCTCTGAGGGAGTACGTGATGGTGGCTATGAGCCCTGACGTAATGGTGCCTGGGAGGGTGTGCTTGAGTGTGTCTGGAACGGGGTATGTCTCCTCGATGGGCGTGGAAGAGGAGAAGCTGCATGCCGTCTCGTCAGACTTGCAGGAATAGACGGCACTAGAGTGACCTGGATACTCGGGGGCGGTGTATAGATACCAGGCAATCCAGGAGGGGGATGGGCATACATGTACTCTGTAAGCTCAACTGGACCAGGATGGCGCCCAAAATGATTTAGCATCTCCATCATCCAAGTGCCGTATGCAAATGGATCCGATGAAGAACCTGGATCCATAAAGAATCTGCAAAAATAAAAGTATATACATGATTGCATCAAAGCACAAATGCAAGCTAGCACATATGATTTTGTGAAGGCAATCCATATGCAGATGGGATTATCTCTCTGAAGAACCTGGATCGCAAGCATGGGTGAAACACATTCGCCTGTATACACCCGTCCAAAAACGTGTGTATATGCGCGTGAACGTCTCTGCAGACAGAATACATGCAAACACACACGCGTTCCTACACGTGGCTTGCGAAATTTTTTTTTGAAAGCGATCGACCTCCGACAAATCGTCCTTATAAAAAGCCCACTGTCAGCCACTGTCACAATCGTTCACCAGATGGCAACCAGAGAAGGAGAAGGACAGAGAGACAAACGCATAAAAGAAAGAGACAATAGCATAAACAAATGGAAGGAAAGAGACAGGACAAAGGACAAACTGACTCACCTCTGAAAAAGTGAGTCTTCTTTTTGGCTGGTTTCCTTCACCCATGTGTGCTCCTTGTCTACTTGCACTTAGGTTTAGTGCTCTGTTGGAAGAGGTGGCGATGAAGGAGAGCAAATCTTTAGTTTGAAAATGTTTATTTGGAGAAGGCGGGTTATTTTTAGGTATGGACAGGTCGTCGCGTGTAACCGCGTGTGTATTTTTGCGTTTATAATAATCACCTGCATTTATACACGTGATTTTTAGGATGTAGCCGCGTTTATACATGCAATTTTCAGGATTTAGCCGCGTTTATACACACGATTTCTAGGATTTAGCTTGCATTTATACACTCGATTTTTAAGATATAGCTGCGTTTATATACGCGATTTTCAGGATATAGCCGCATTTATACACGCAATTTTTATACTTTCATTAAAAACTGATTATGATTTTGTATTTACTCTTTTGTACATAGGATGTCATAAACCTTCTCAAACAAATCTGGTGAGGATGAGACAATGCATCATCGTAATCGCGATGTGTGGTTGGGACAAAGGATCAAGTGTATGTGTAATCGATGTCAAGGATGCATTGTACGGGCACGTCGAATTACCTTGAATCACATCTCCATGTATAGAGAATGGAATCAAACAGGTTTAGAGGTGAGTAGATGTAAATTGATAGTATTCAAATGACTCATGGTATCCAAATTAAATTAATGGAGTTGTAATATATATAATCTAATTGAAGCAGGATGCAGTACCATACCCTAACATGGTGCCCTACGCGCGGCGAGAGCATGCAAAGCGTCGACGAAGATGATGCTGGAGCTTCAGGATCTATTGTCAGAGATGAGTGGGAAAGGGATGACAATAGCCCTGCACCCCACGAGGTTGTGGAAGAGGAAGTGTTTGATGATATGGTGCGGTATCTTTTTAGGGATGATCCCAAAGGTATGGACGACGATGATATGGAACAAGAGCATCTTTACAAGGCTTCATCGACACCAGTTTTTGAAGGGTGCACATTCTCTATTTTACATGCTTCACTTGAACTACTCAATATACAAATAGTTTATGGATGGAGCAATGCAAGTCTTGACGCATTATTGAAGTAAGCATTCTAACTTGCAAATTTGAATTAGTGGTTTAGGGTTTAGGGTTTAGGACTAATTGATGATATTGGATGCAGGCTATTATCAAACATGCTTCCAAAAGGAAATAGACTACCCACCTCAAGAGACATAGCGAGGCGCTATGTGACATCTCTTGGAGGATTGGATTATGATCGCATACATGCATGCGTCAATGATTGCATTCTCTTTTGTGGGACACATAAGGAGGCTCGACATTGTCCCACATGTGGTGAAGCAAGGTATAGAACAGAGCCCAGAAACTTGAGACTTGGCCGAGGTATTGATGGAGTGAATCCATTTGGTTTCAAAAGCACCGCATACAGCGTGTGGCCAGTTATGTTGGTGAATTACAACCTTCCACCATCAATGGCGATCAAGAAGGGACATCTTATATTATCCCTTCTAATTCCAGGGAAACATAAAGTCAAGCATATGGATGTTTATCTCGAACCGTTGATTGATGAGTTGGAGGAACTATGGAGAGGTGTTGCGGTGGTGGACATTAGTAGGCCTCCCTTCTCTCGACACTTTGACTTAAAAGGAGTGTTGATGTGGACAATGCATGACTTTCCAGGATACAATGATTGTTCTGGTAAGAATTCTAATTACCTCCCTACTCTAATACTATTGGCTATATTAATTATAACTATTGACTTTATTATTCTAACTTATATTTATATTTTAACAGGTTTGAAAACATCGAGTAAACATGCATGTCCTGTTTGTGGCCCTTCGTTAGTACATGAGTATGCTGACGGTTTGTGTAAGACCATATTCAATAATCATCATCGATTTCTCCCATCAGATCATCCTAAATATGTTGCTAGTAAGAGTAACATTCCTCCACAAACACTTCATGCAAAAGATTGGAAGCGTATTTGGGAGTCTACAAATATTCTTCCTCCAAATGGCATGAACAGGCATAGTAATGTTTTTCAATCTTGTTTTGTGTAGTCTCTAATTGGATTAAAGATCACATAGAGCAATTCCTTGTGTAGGTACTCCATTTTTTTTCGGCTACCATATTGGACCCATCTTAAGATCAACCATCTTCTTGATCCCATGCACATCTTCAAGAATGTGGGATCTGGTATTTGGAAACATGTTATTGGTAAACGAGATAATGTTAGCGTACGAGAGGGCTTGCGGGTTGCAGGACGTTTGTGTCAAGCTTGGCCCACAAGAGGAGGGTGGGCACGTTCGTCTTCCACCTGCACCATGGATTATATCAAAGAAAGAGGAGAAGCAGGTAAAGCAGGCCATCACCACTTTGCGTACTCCCACTGGATGCATGAGATCATTGAAGGGAGCCTTTACAACCACTAAGAAAAGAGGCATTGAGCAACTATATGGGTTGAAGTCCCACGATTGGCACAAGATACTCCAAGTAAGTGTTTTCCAAGTCTTGTACGTTGAAATTAAATTTTGTAATGCCATAAACCATACATACATGTGCTCTTATGTGCGCAGTTCATACTACCTACTAGCATCGACCATTGTGCAAATAAGAGTTTGAAAAAATGTATTTATAAGATGGGCGAGCTTGTGAGGTATGTAAAACCCAGGTCAGATCACCCTTCATTATACCTTGCAAAATGAACGTGCATGAGGTATAATGTACTATTCATTTATTTTTCAGATATGTTAGTTCCTAAGCAATTGATCCAGCCACGTTGGATGATGCGCGTGTTATGGCAGTGGAGGTGGTTTATTTGATAGAGGAGACTTTTCTGTGAACCATTCTCTCAGGATGAAATTGCTTTATGTGTGGCACTATGCATGCACGTTGGATGTTCTTCCTAGAGCGCTTCATGAAGACCTTAAAAGACTTTGTGAGACAAAGTGCAAGGCCCAAAGGAAGCATGGCCGAGGGTTGGTTGATACAAGAGTCTCTTGTATATATTTTAGAATTTCTTGGTCAGGTGGACAGCTCTTTGCCACGACTATTATGGAGCAATGAAGAGACTTGAGGATGACCTCTATTGTGCCTCAAGGAAAAGGACATAGTAAAGTAATTGAGAGAACATTGATTGATGATCTCAATTTCACTTGCATCCTTAATAGTGATGTGATGAGCAGATGGGTTACAAGATATGAGGATGCAAAGACAAAAAGACAAGCAAAAAGAGCTCTCTTTCGGAGGCAACATGGCTCTCGTAAGGCGTACCCTAAGCATCTAGCAACACTTCCGAATGATATCCATGTTGATTGGTTGCATGAGAAAATGGAGAGAGCAGAGAGCGACGAGGGGCTGCATATCACGGCGGAAGAATGGGAGTATGCACGAGGATGCATGTTAAAGGTACATAGAACTAATGTTTTGCATTAGTTGTAAGTGATTTGCTTTTAATATTTATTCACATTGCTTACACAAATATTGCTTCTATTTTGGTCCAGTGCACTATGTTCAATGCTATATGGTGTGAAGGCAAGCATTTTCCAACACAAAGAATTGATAAAAAGAGGAATACACAAGATAGCGGTGTCATTCGTAGCTTTGAGGAAGCTAATGGAAAAATAGATGATTATTGTGGCACAATCCAAGACATATTTAGGCTTGACTTTCGTCGCTTCTTTGTGTATGTTTTGGATGTTAAATGGCAAATGAACGTGGTGGAAAAAGGGCCTAATGCAACGATAAAACGCCATGCAAGTGGGTATGTAACTATTGACTCTACAAAGTTTTGGCAAACAAAGAAAGATAGGCTCGTAGTGCCACAACAATGTGAGCAGGTATGCATTTTTTTACTAATGTGTTTCATGCACATATATATCTAAGCTCGCGTACCCCTTGACTTTTGATAAGCTAATTAATTACTGCAGTATGTGTATTTGAGTAGGTTATCTATCTACCAATGGTGCATGACATTAAATGGTGGTACGTCATCCCTATTGCACCACGTTCCAAAGTGATGTATAATACATTCACTGATATGGAGCATATGGAGGATGTAACAAGCCACAATGAAGATGATGTCGAACATGCCAATGAAGATGCTGTGATCGATGATCAAGAAATAAGAGATGATCATGATAATGAGGATGAGCGTGCCATTTCTCATGATCATGAGAATGACCCTACCATTGAGGATGATGGTGATGTTGATGAGGATGATCAGGACATCGATACCACTATCAATGGACAGAATATCGATAGTGGAATAAATTTTATCGTAGCCTTACAAATTGATCAAATGGATATTGATGTTGATTGTTTGGCAAGGATGGATCTTATTGAAGATGAGATCGAACCCTAACCAATCCATCACTGTATCATTCTAAATTGATGACATTTCTATTGTATATGTTGTCTTTTAATTATCATCTCATGATTTATTTTTGAATATATTTCATTGTTGTAAATGCATGTAGTGGGATTGTGTAATGATATATGTTGTAATGTACTATGGGATGGTTTAAAGAAAATAGTTTTTTAATTTTGTAAAGGAATTTAGTTTTTCTTAATAAAGCACTCGCATGTATTGATGCGTGTATAATTGCATGTATATACACGCACTTATACACGCGTTTCTGAAACTAGTATACACGCGAATTTAGATGCCAATATACACACACTGGTAGATGCGTTTCTTAAAGTTCAATACATGCAAATTTAGATGCCAATATACACGCGCCCGATACTATTCATATACATGCGCGACCATACACGCGCCCGT
This sequence comes from Cibotium barometz, assembly GCF_041138505.1. Classification (NCBI taxonomy): domain Eukaryota; kingdom Viridiplantae; phylum Streptophyta; class Polypodiopsida; order Cyatheales; family Cibotiaceae; genus Cibotium; species Cibotium barometz. The sequence goes on from NC_141104.1 coordinate 786,548, forward strand.
AACTTATCGAGTATATGGAATGCGTGTATGGCAGCAGTGTCTTGTAGTGATGGCATTACAAAATTTAATTTCAATGTACAAGACTTGGAAAACACCTACTTGGAGCATCTTGTGCCAATCGTGGGACTTCAACCCATATAGTTGCTCAATGCCTCTTTTCTTAGTGGTTGTAAAGGCTCCCTTCAATGATCTCATGCATCCAGTGGGAGTACGCAAAGTGATGATGGCCTGCTTTACTTGCTTCTCCTCTTTCTTTGATATAATCCATGGTGCAGGTGGAAGACGAACGTGCCCACCCTCCTCTCGTGGGCCAAGCTTGACGCAAACGTCCTGCAACCCGCAAGCCCTCTCGTACGCTAACATTATCTCGTTTACCAATAACATGTTTCCAAATACCAGATCCCACATTCTTGAAGATGTGCATGGGATCAAGAAGATGGTTGATCTTAAGATGGGTCCAATATGGTAGCCGAAAAAAAATGGAGTACCTACACAAGGAATTGCTCTATGTGATCTTTAATCCAATTAGAGACTACACAAAACAAGATTGAAAAACATTACTATGCCTGTTCATGCCATTTGGAGGAAGAATATTTGTAGACTCCCAAATACGCTTCCAATCTTTTGCATGAAGTGTTTGTGGAGGAATGTTACTCTTACTAGCAACATATTTAGGATGATCTGATGGGAGAAATCGATGATGATTATTGAATATGGTCTTACACAAACCGTCAGCATACTCATGTACTAACGAAGGGCCACAAACAGGACATGCATGTTTACCCGATGTTTTCAAACCTGTTAAAATATAAATATAAGTTAGAATAATAAAGTCAATAGTTATAATTAATATAGCCAATAGTATTAGAGTAGGGAGGTAATTAGAATTCTTACCAGAATAATCATTGTATCCTGGAAAGTCATGCATTGTCCACATCAAGACTCCTTTTAAGTCGAAGTGTCGAGAGAAGGGAGGCCTACTAATGTCCACCACCGCAACACCTCTCCATAGTTCCTCCAACTCATCAATCAACGGTTCGAGATAAACATCCATATGCTTGACTTTATGTTTCCATGGAATTAGAAGGGATAACATAAGATGTCCCTTCTTGATTGCCATTGATGGTGGAAGGTTATAATTCACCAACACAACTAGCCACACGCTATATGCGGTGCATCCATACCTAGGCCAAGTCTCAAGTTTCTGGGCTCTGTTTTAAAGTTGGGCCACTCATCTTCAATATGCTTCCAAGAAGGAGTGTCTGCGGGAATTCTCCACATGCCATTATCCGATCGATGTGAGGAATGCCATGACATGAGCTCTGCTATGGATTTGCACTTGAACATGTGTTTGATGCAAGGAATTATAGGAAAGTGTCGCAAGACGAGGTACATCAAAACTCTTCACATCTATTCTATACCTTGCTTCACCACAAGTGGGACAATGTCGAGCCTCCTTATGCGTCCCACGAAAGAGAATGCAATTATTGACGCATGCATGTATGCGATCATAATCCAATCCTCCAAGAGATGTCACATAGCGCCTCGCTATGTCTCTTGAGGTGGGTAGTCTATTCCCCTTTGGAAGCATGTTTGATAATAGCCTGCATCCAATATCATCAATTAGTCCTAAACCCTAAACCCTAAACCACTAATTCAAATTTGCAAGTTAGAATGCTTACTTCAATAATGCGTCAAGACTTGCATTGCTCCATCCATAAACTGTTTGTATATTGAGTAGTTCAAGTGAAGCACGTAAAATAGAGAATGTGCACCCTTCAAAAACCGGTGTCGATGAAGCCTTGTAAAGATGCTCTTGTTCCATATCATCGTCGTCCATACCTTTGGGATCATCCCTAAAAAGATACTGCACCATATCATCAAACACTTCCTCTTCCACAACTTCGTGGGGTGCAGGGCTATTGTCATCCCTTTTTCACTCATCTCTGACAATAGATCCCGAAGCTCCAGCATCATCTCGTCGACGCTTTGCGTGCTCTCGCCGCGCGTAGGGCACCATGTTAGGGTGTGGTACTGCATCCTGCTTCAATTAGAGTATATATATTACAACTCCATTAATTTAATTTGGATACCATGAGTCATTTGAATACTATCAATTTACATCTACTCACCTCTAGACGTGTTTGATTCCATTCTCCATACATGGAGATGTGATTCAAGGTAATTCAACGCGCTCGTACAATGCATCCTTGACATCGATTACACATACACTTGATCCTTTGTCCCAACCACACATCGCTTACGATGACGCATTGTCTCATGCTTACCAGAACTGCTTGAGGAGGTTGATGACATCTTATGTACAAAAGAGCAAACACAAAATCATAATCAATTTTTAATGAAAGTATAAAAATCGCGTGTATAAACGCGGCTGCATCCTAAAAATGGCGTGTATAAATGTAGCTACATCTTAAAAATTGCGTGTATAAACACAGCTATATCTTGAAAATCGCGTGTATAAATGCGGCTACATTTTAAAAATCGCGTGTATAAACGTGGCTAATGTATTATAAACGCGAAAATACACACGCTGTTACACGCGACGACCTGTCTATACCTAAAAATAACTCGCCTTCTCCAAATAAACATTTTCAAACTAAGATTTGCTCTCCTTCGTTGCCGCCTCTTCCAACAGAGCACTAAACCTAAGTGCAAGGAGCAGACAAGGAACACACACGGGTGAAGGAAACCAGCCAAAAAGAAGACTCACTTTTTCAGAGGTGAGTCAGTTTGTCCTTTGTCCTATCTCTTTCCTTCCATTTGTTTATGCTATTGTCTCTTTCCTTTATGCATTTGTCTCCGTTCTTCACCTTCTCTGGTAGTACTTTTGATGGGTAGATTGTGACAGTGGGCTTTTTATAAGGACAATTTGTCGGAGGTCGGTCGCTTTTAAATTTTTTTTTATGCAGGCCGCGTGTAGGAATGCGTGTATGTTTGCGTGTATCCTGTCTACACAGACGTTCACGCGCATATACACGCATTTTTGGATGGGTGTATACACGCGACTGTGTTTCACCCATGCTTGCAATCTAGATTCTTCAGAGAGATGATCCCATCTGCATATGGCTTGCCTTCACAAAATCATATGTGCTAACTTGCATTTGTGCTTTGATGTAATCATGTATATACTTTTATTTTTGCAGATTCTTTATGGATCCAGGTTCTTCATCCGATCCATTTGCGTACGGCACTTGGATGACGGAGATGTTAAATCATTTTGGGCACCATCCTGGTCTAGTTGAGCTTACAGAGTACATGTATGCCCATCCCCCTCCTGGATTGCCTGGTATCTATACCCCGCCCCCGAGTATCCAGGTCACTCCACTGCCATCTATGCCTGCGAGCCCGACGAGATGGCATGCAGCTTCTCCTCTTCCACGCCCACCGAGGAGACATACCCCATCCCAGACACACTCACGCACACCCTCCTAGGCACCGTCACGTCAGGGCTCACAGCCACCATCACGTACTCCCTCACAGCCACAGTCACGTAGACAATCCCCCAGTCCTGACTCCACTCACAGTATAGAGGAGAGCAAACGCCGCAGTAGGAAGAGTGGGAGTGGAGGATGCAGCGGGTGCTTTGGCGGGGGAGGTAGTAGGGCACGCGGTGAGAGAGGAGATAGAGAGAGAAGAGTTAGAGGAGACAGTGAGGATGAGGAGGAGATGAGAGAGGTAGAGGGAGTGATCTGCTATGATGTGATGGATAGGGGTGGGATAGTGATGGATGCGAGGGAGCAAGCGCACTCACGCTCACAGCTCAGCATAGCCGAGCATCAAGCTACTCTCAACAGTAGTAGCCGAGCATCAAGCTACTCTCAACAGTAGCCGACCGTGACTCAGAGAAGTACCTTACCTCCAGCGACCCTCTTAGCACCAAAGTGGCTCTCCACACGGCTGAATAGGCAACTACACAATGCTCCAATGACCCTACACAGTGCTCCAACGACCCTTCAACTCTGCAACAATGGGCAATCTCTAACGGCCGCTCCTCTAAGCTCTACCATAGCGACTACTCCAAGCTCAGCTACTACAGCTATAGCTACGGGCTGGAGCTCTAATTGACTCCTTCTCTGTGCGTTTCGTAGCACTAGCAACCTCTAGCACCATACGGCTTCCAGCACTCCAACACCCTAGACTCCATCAACAGCACTAGCAGCAGCCGACAAGCCTCCTCCAAACAACAGCCTTCTAAGAGGCAGCAACCCACAGGTGACTTCATCAGCCTTGTCTCCAATTGACAGGACCTCGAGCACCATCCATTTCAAAAAGAGAGCCGCCTCACAAAATCCTCCAACAAACAGCCGCTCCTTGCACACGACTTCCGCCAGCGAACTAGACAACCCATGCGACCCCACACAGCAGCAAAGGCCATAGCTCCTCCGTGCACCAGGCCAGAGTAGCAAAGGCTATGACTACTCCCAGCGAGCATCTTGTAGCAACCACCTCCGTATACGAAGCAATGTCTCGACTCCAGGCTCCAAAGAAGCACAGGCAACATGGATAGGCAGCAGCAAAACGGCCTTCCAAGTGCTACAACGATCGGCTCCCACGAACTTTCACCGGAAAGATTCCATCAATCCCATGTTTGTCCATGTCACGACATGTGGCAAGATAAGGGGCACCTAAAATTTGGCCACAAAATTGACACGTGGCATAGACCTCATCCACCCAAGGTCACCACACAGTAGGGTTTGGTCACAAAGATGCAACATGGCATCTGATTCTATTTGCCATGTAGGCTTATCCACACTGCCATGTCATCTACCACGGTGGCATCCACATCAGCACCCAACCTTGCCACATCATCAGTGACATGTCACATGCCATATCATCAGTGACACATCACATGCCACATCATCATCAGTGACATCACCTGCCACATCATCAATGACATCACATGCGACATCAGTAGTGACACATCACCTACCACATCAACATCCTAGCTAGCAATGACACATCATCAGCCATGTGGCACTCTGACCCCCTACTTGGAACACTTGGCATTTTGCATGTGACCACTCTTGCCACTCAGCATAGGGCTCCATAGGCACAGTCACTGCATGTAACCCCCTGATAGTGCCACATCATCATTGAGAACATTTGCACTCCTTTTGCCCCTCCACCTAGATCAAGTCGTATCTCTTGATCTAGGAAGAATTTGAGGGCGCTCCAAAAAGGAAAATCGATTGATTTTTTGTGCTCTACGTGCTCGTCACATCATGCGCACATTTTGGTGCAAGTTACACTCACTTTTGAGCCTCGCTCTGACAAATCCACTTCCTACACGCACATTAGCCTCTACATCAACGCATTTGATCCAGCACATAAAAGGAACCAAAGAAAAGAAATTATTTGTTGTTCTTTCATCGACAACGGTTGGTATAGATCTAGATTAGAGTAGACTAGATCGCCATAAAGGGGACGCTTTGAATTTCCCCAAGTTGCCAATCTAAGCCATGCCTGAAATTCTGGACTAGTACCTACTTGGAGTCAGTCCCTATGCTCACATATGGTTTCACATCATCACATTACCTGAAACTTGATGTTCATCAGTTCAGTGAGTAGACTTCAGAGTGTTCAGAGGCACTGCTAATTGTTTAATGGGCAGGTAGCACATGATTTGATTTCACACACACATGTCATCATTGTAAAGCCTATTCGGCTATTTCACAACATTTTGCACATCATTTCAGCCTTGTAAAGCCTCTTGGCTATTCTCGATAACATTTGCCATAAGCCTTGTAATTCAGATCGGATTATATATTGTAGTTCTACCTTCACCAACAATTCAGATTTCAATGTTTTGCAATTGATTTAGGCAATGATTTTCATGACACGAGTACATTTCTTGCACCATGTCTACGACTAGCAACCTCAATCTAGAGGCATCTGCTAAGCTAGACAACTCCAATTATGGCACATGGAAATATCGAATGGAGACCATTCTTGTACTTCAGGACAAATGGGAGTATGTTGATGGATCTACACCTAGACCATTGAATGATCCAGCCACCATCAGTAGCTCTACTCCACCTATTGTCACAACACCAGCAGCGGGATCTACAGCTACACAAACAGTTTTTGCACCTATAGCATATCCTGCCATTGCCCGAGCGCACAGGCAGAATGGGATAAGAAAGATAAGTATGCATATAATTAGATCAAGCAAAATATGCCCGAGCACACAGGCAGAATGGGATAAGAAAGATAAGTATGCATATCATTAGATCAAGCAGAATATGCAAGATGTCATGCTAGGATGGCTCAACACCGTCAAGACATCGAAAGAAGCATGGGATATGTTCGCAGCTCTCTACGAGTCCAAGAACACATCCAAGATTCTCACACTGAGAAACCAAATCAACCAGAGCTTTTGCAACAGTAGCCAAACCGGTCATGCTTACATACTCAAGATCAAAGACTACAACAATCAACTCGTAGCAGCAAGAGAGACTATGAATCCAGCAGAAATGGTTCAAGTCATCCTAAATGGACTAGGAGAGGGATACGAGAATCTAGTCCAGAGTATTGCCATCCAATGAAAAATTACGACACTGGAAGAACTTCAATTAGTCTTACTTGGTGAAGAACTCAAGACTCAAGCCATTCATGCACGCAAAGGTCATTCTAATGATCAGGCATTCACAGCTTCAGACAGAAGCCGAGGCAGATTCAGAAGTAGATCATTCCAGAGAAGCAGTCATCATTAGCAGCTAAGTAGAAAAATTCAAATTCTTGATTAGAAAAATATAAGAGTATCACTCGAATGATTCGAATGATTCGAATGAAAGAAAAAATTGGGTAAAAAAGCAGTGACACGTCACGTTTTATACATAAATTGACACATCATCTCTCTATATTCGTACAAATACCTATTTGTATGAATAACATATATTCATATGAATAAACCTATATTAGGATGAATATGTGGCTATATTTCTGTATATAAAGTCACTATTTGCCAGTGTCTCTTATGTCATGCTTGGTTCCCTAGCCGAGCAATCTAGAAGGTCTAAAATAAGATGGATTTTGTATTAGGGAGCTTTAGGATCTCATTTTGAGTTGCTGAGATCTCTTGTGAGATTTGTGGTTTTGGTCTTTGTGTCTTTGTTTGTTGGAGTTCTAGTAGTAAAATCAGGTGGGGCGCCTCGACTAAGAGAACACTTTTTAGGCGGAGCGAAGAAAAAGTCATGTACCCACCCCTCTGCACCTACAGAACGCATAAGAGAAGAAATTCAAAAGAAAGATGCAAGAAAACATTACACTCCTATCGTTAATGTATCAAGGTAGCAAGAACACTGTTGTTCCAATCATCAAACTCCGGCTACATCGCGTGCTTGTACTCCGAACGTCAATGTGCATCCAGAAAGTAATCTATCCAGTGCATCTTCCTGCAAGCGGAACTTTGACGTAGGAAATATACCCATGCGTCAAACTTCATTGCAAGAAAGCCTACGTCAAGGTCGGCTCGATGATGCACAACTCGCCCTTGCTAAAGCGATTTACTTTTTTGGGAGTGCTATGATGATGGTGGACAGTGAGCATTGAAAGAGAGCATGGAAGAAAATTGGTGAGTTTGGACCAGGGTTTTCACCGCCTACGTACCATGCTATGCGAAATGATCTATTAGAGAAATGTTATGCACAAGTAAAAGAACGTGTATAAAGAATAATTCTTAGCAATATAGAGCTTTCTGGATGTAGTATAGTAAGTGATGGATGGTCCAATGTACAAAGAAAACCATTAATTAATATAATAGTTATTTCACCTAGAGGTGAGACTTTCATCCGTGCCGTGGATTCTGCTAGTTCAATCAAAACTGGGGTTTACATTGCTCAAGTCATTGGCTCTATGATAGAGGAAGTGGGTGCCAAAAATGTAGTCCAAATCGTCATGGACAATGCAAAGAATTGCAAGAATGCATCCAAAATCCTAAAGCGGCACTATCCACATGTTTTTTCGGTAGGCTGTAATACTCATAGTTTGAATCTTGTATTAAAAGATTGATATAAAAGTGATGATACCAAATGGTTTGCCTTAATCGTCGACACTGCTCGCTAGCTTGTGAGATTCATGCTCAAGAGACAGAGAGTGTTAGATATTTTTCGACCTCGCATGTCAGTTATGTTAAAGCTTCCAGCGGAGAGTAGGTTTTGCACTCACTTTTACACTTTTGAGTCTCTTCTTTGAGATAAAGATACAGTTTGCGAAACATTTACATGCATGACATTTCATGACTGGGAGAGCACTCAACCTGAAAAAGTGAAAGAGAAAATCAAAGTCTTGAAGGCAGCGCTTACGAGAAGAAGTTGGTGGAACAGTGTGATGGATGCATACCATGTAATGATGCCTATTATGTATGCCATACGAAATCTTGATCAAAGAGCACCTAATCTCGGGAAAGCATGGATGCAATGGTTGACTGTCCAGCAGAGTTTGGAGTGTCCTGAGAAATTAGAGCATTGAGTGGTGGAAAAGCAATGGCGTGTACCATTCTCCAGTAGACAAAGAAAAGTCATATTGAAGTACTTTCATGCTAGATGGATTGGAGCGCATTCACCACTACACAGTGCTGCTTACATGCTAGATCCTGAATACTGGAATATGGATTTGATGTCCAACGTTGAGGTGGTTCAAGATTTTTATAAAGTGGTAAACACTTTTTATAATAATGTTGATGATCGTGTAAAGTGCATAAAGGAGATGACCTCATTTCGATTGAAAGAGGGTTTATTTTCCAACTCCCTTGTTCAACAAATGGCTAAAGAGCAGCCTGCATGGAAGTGGTGGATGATGAATGGTAGTGAGCACTATGCTTTATTGCGCAACCTTGCGATGAAGGTTCTAAGTCAGTGCTCTTCAAACTCAGGCTCAGAAAGAAACTGGAGCATGTACAAATATATTCATAGTACTATTTGCAATCGACTTCTTGCAGATCGAGCAGATAAACTTGTTTACATGTATTGCAATGAAAAGATCTTGCGAGACATTGAAAGCGAAGAGTATGAAGAAGATATGCCCAGATGGATGTACGATTGTGATGATATAGTAGACGAGAACTTTGATGTTGGACGTACATCGTGCACTAGCCTTGAGATAGAAGACAATTTGGACATTGACTTAGATGAACTTAATTTAGCAGACGAGACGGTAAAGGGTGAAAGAATTTTGGAGCAAGATACTGACATAGAGGAAGAAGCCATTTCATTAATTTCATAAAAAATACTTGTACAAATGATTGTATTTGGAGAAATTATCAATACAAAAGTAGGATTTATGTCTTTCTTAGCTTTCATCTTGAAATAAATTGCGAATTGCACTAGGAGTTGCATCTAAAGGTCCTGGTGGTTTTTATTCGCTAGCCATGCTGAACACTGTATAAATACCTTGATTTATTGGGACACTGCACAATGCACATGTGGAAATACTTTGCATGTGCCTCACTAAACATATTAAGTGGTAGTAGTGTCCACAGGGCAGTATATACTGGCCGCTCCACCCATCGAATACTTTGTAACATACAGGACATTGGGGGGTGGAGGAACTAGTAGCCTCAGCAGAAAGTCGCACAAGATCAGGATGTACCAAAAAATGAGAGATGTTTCCTTGGCGCACAGGAGCTATACGCGAAGAGAGGGTCTGTACATCTTGGCTGATCTTTGTGAGCTGCTCTTGAATCCCTCTATTGGCCGGGGGAGGAGTTGACGCTTGAGATAATCGTATAGCTTCTTTCTCCTTCTCTGCTAGCTGTGCCCCTAAGCTTTCTTTGACCTTGTTTAACTCCAACCCAACGCCCTCCACCAATGAGAGCAAGTTCCTCCCCTGTGAATGTCACTGTCTCTTCACGTATGTCGTGGGTGCTGATAGTGTCCTCTCTGGAGGCGAAGTCCACTGGAGTTTCTAGGAGAAATTGTGCATATAGCATCTTAGCAAAATAGAGTGGAGCGTCGGCGTTATGGAGAGGACGACCGTACACCTCCAAGAAAATGCGCTCGGCATTAATTTTGATATCATTATGAGTGCAACGCGAAACCTTCCATCTTCCCTTCTTAATCTTGCCATCTGGACATGGCCATATTTCCTTGATCATCTTTGTGGTTACGCGTTTATTTATGTCTTTCCATTGGGCATAAGTAGGATTTGTCCATTTCGACAACCTGCATGCTGTTCTCGTAGCTTCGCGGGCTATCAGTCCATGTGCAAGGGCCTTCATTCGCTCATATGCCTTCTTGGCTAACTCTTGATGCTCGTTTGCTTGTGCTTCTGTCATATCTGCATGAACGTAAATGACTTTAAGATTTTAATGAACTATAAAGATCAACGTAAGATAAATTGACCATTACCCTCAAAAACTTAAAGTTTAACACCACGAGATGAGATATGAATTGCAAAGACTCAATGAGAAATATCCACTTGACTCAAAGAATATTTCAAACAATGCGCGCACATCAAATTTTGAAGAGAAAACATAAACTTAAACACTATAAGAGGAGAGAGAGATTGCAAAGACTCAATGAAAAAATATTTCAAACAGTGCGCACATATCAAATTTTGAAGAGAGACAAACAAAGAGCCATTCTTGAAACTAAATCTCCTGATACTGTTAAATTACAAAATTGGGGTGAATGACACCAATAGCTCTACAAGAGGACGTTGTGCCCTCACCGGGTCAGTATTTTTAGTGATCTAAAAAATTTCGCTACTTGCAAAACAGATTTTCGCTCATCGCGATTAGGTAGACACATCCAATTTTTGACTCTATAAATAATAGTATCCATGGTAACTTTATCGTAGGAACTATTGTCCATCCATAACTCTTGTACTTTCTGCCAAAAGTCATATAAAATTTTTAATAAATACCCTTAAGCAAAAACATCAGATGCAGGAGTGTATGCATCTGCCAAAAATGGATCAAAAATTTCCCGGGCTATCCACAGCCGGTTATTTCGCTCTCTGTCTACGTAGGAGACCGCCTTTGCCACCTTCTCAGGGTTCTTATCTGCTTCAAATACAAAATTGAGAGACATCCATTTTTTGGACACTCTTAGCAGTAACCCCCAATCGATAATACCTACGCGTGGCTTCAACTCTTTTGTAAAATCCAACACTACATTGAATGGATGTAGGTCGGTATGTACAATTCCTGCCAAATGTGCTGCCGCTAGGCCTTCCACCAAGGCATGCATAATATGTGGCATGGTTATTACTATTTGTTTTATTTTAGAAAGTTCTAGATGACTTAAAGGAATATTATCGGGTGGGGGTTTTCTCCATCCTCGATCCAAACGGAAAATTGCTCTAGTGAACTCACTGAATCTGAAGGGGACCTTCAGAAGAGTATCACCAAGCGAGCCGCCATTATAGTATAGAAAAATAGTGATCCAAGGAGATTCTTTTGTGAAGGCAATACACCTCACAATTTATGGGTGTAGAACTTGTATGCCCTGGTTTGCCTGGAAGCTCTCAAACTTGGCGCTGCCTTCTCCTTTGTAGTGCTTTCCGTAAAAAGTAATGTGCTCTGGCAAAAATGATATACCTCTAACTGTATACTCTTTTACTGTGCCAAAAACACGAGAGTCTGTTGTTCGCCCTTCGACCAGAGCCTCGTGCCCGACGCCAATGAGGTGTGTGCACATAGAATTGTAGATTGTGCGATTAATGGCACCCGTCCCACTCGCATCTGGCTAGCTGAACGTTGCAGCAACGGCAATGCGCACTCTTTTGGGGAGTGACTCTGCATCTAGCGCCTTCATGCGCTTGCTCTTGGCTCTTTGCTCGCTCCATATAGTGTCCCATAACTATAGACGATGCATATTAGCTTCAGGCGGGGCAGCATCTCTAAGATCATTGCATGTCTTTTGTCTATCAAGCAACTCATCGTTACCTTCGCTTCGAAGTCGACGCTATGCATTTTTCCATATCTGCTCTAATAGATCTCGCATGAGTATCTCAGACTCATTGATCTTTTTGACGATGTCTTCTGAACATTGTGACACTGCGATGACTGCTTCAATGTGAATTGCTCGTAGAACGATTTTACGCTCTTCAGGGGAAAGCATGGTGGTCGTCTTCGCAAATCTAGCAAATATCACTAAACATAACAAAAACCGAATATCAAACAACATTACTGAAATCAACATCAAGCATTACATCATCGAATGTGAGAGAACCGCAACAAGTGTATCATTACTTATCAATGATCAAACAAAAACGAAATATCAAATAGTATTACTGAAATCAACATCATGCAATACATCATCAAACGTGAGACAACCGCAACAAGTGTATCATTACTTATCAATGATCAAACAAAAACGGAATATCAAACAATATTACTGAAGTCAACATCATGCAATACATTATCGAACGTGAGACAACCGCAATAAGTACATCATTACTTATCAATGTTCATCGAACGTGAGACAATCGCAACAAGTGTATCATTACTTATTGATTGAACAAGTGCATCAGACATAAGCTTCTATACATAATCACTAGAGAGCATCATACATGAGCTTCATTACTAGAATCGAGAGAGAGAGAGAGTGTTGTGGAGTCGTGTGTATCAATAGGTGTGCAGATGAGAGAGTCAACATTGAGTGACTAGAGAGAGAGAGATGATAAAGCCAAAGCATTAGAAACTCAATGGAGTCTTTTTGGGCCCTTTAATTTGCCATTGCCTAATGGAGGTGATTGAGAAATAGACAAATAGGGAGATTACATGTGGACTGAAACCAATAGTTTGTAAGAGCCTAGAAGGTAGTGGTCAAACTTAGAATAATAGGCTAAATAGGCTAAATAGGGAGATTACATGTGGACTGAAACCAATGGTTTGTAAGAGCCTAGAAGGTAGTGGTCAAACTTAGAATAATAGGCTAAATAGACTCTTTTTTAATTTTTAAAATCAACAAAAACTCAAAAAATTTATAAGTATATGAATTTTTTCCCTATTTTTTATAGAAAAGAATAGCTGCAACCTACAGCCATCATTAAGTAAGGTCTCTAAAGTGATAGAGGCCCACTTTCCACTATCCCTCTCTCCCACGTTCCCTTCAAAACGCTCTCTCTTTCTCCTTTCTCATAGCAGGGCATTTTTCACTCTCTAGACTACTTCTTTTAGCTATCTACCTCTTGATCTACCTCTCTCTTCACTCAGAAACCTAGATCTATAGCTATGGAAGCTTGATCTGCAACCTCCTCTCAGAAGCTATGGAAGTTTGATCCTCATTTACATTTCCTTACTTCATCCTTCTTCCTTGTCCAACCTCCTTTTACAGAGTGTAACAGCAGAGCTTAGCTATGGAAGCTTGATCTGCAACCTCCTCTTAGAAGCTATGGAAGTTTGATCCTCACTTACATTTCCTTACTTCATCCTTCTTCCTTGTCCAACCTCCTTTTACAGAGTGTAACAGCAGAGCTTAGCTATGGAAGCTTGATCTGCAACCTCCTCTCAGAAGCTATGGAAGTTTGATCCTCACTTACATTTCCTTACTTCATCCTTCTACCTTGTCCAACCTCCTTTTACAGAGTGTAACAGCAGAGCCAAGCTATGGAAGCTTGAGTTGCAAATGCTTTGGCTCTCATAATCTTACTCATTGTCTCCTCTCACCCCCTCTAATATCCTCTTTCAAAGTGCAGTAATAGCATAGCCAAGCCCTTGGAACTTGCTCTACAACTTCTTCTCTTTTGTACATCTCCCTAGTCTAAGTTTTTTTCTCACCATTCTATTTTCCTTTGCCATCAAGGTTTATAATCTCCCTAATATATACATCTGATGTCTTCTTCTAGAGCTCGAAGGCCTCCGATCAGTATTCAACCTCTCTCTTGTAACAGTGGTCAAGATGAGGATGGGCACTGGAACATCAAATAGTACGAGAAGTGGAATTGGATTACGATGCAGCCTAGTACAAGAGAAACCCACAAGGTGTCAAAGCGATACGTTGATATACAAAGTCACCATTGGAAAGGGCGGATATTGGAGCTCAAACAAGATCGTGATGGAAAAAAGCTAGCCAAGGTCCAACATGTTTACAAGGCAACAGAGCTGAAACTAGCAGACCATGACCAACGTCAATGATTTCCTGCAAATTGTAAGTCATTTCACCACTTTATATTCTTGTTTTTAAATCAATTGTGTGCTAATAATGGTATACTGAGCACTGCTTTGATTGTTCTTGGGTTCCTCTGCGTAGATATTTTTCCCTCAAACTATAGTGAGTGGGAGCCTATGGAGGCAATTTCAGGAACCTTTGAAGCACACCATGTGGAGCTTGGTAGTTTAATCTTTGGAGGGTGTCCAGCTGCACAACTTCTTGCACGAAACATCTTCTTCTATGAGGATACATATGTGGTTCCCACGATAGCAAATGGTACTGGAAAATTAGTTCTAGAACCTACACCAACTCTCACATCTATTGAATGGCCAATTCCAGACAATGCTTCAGTGGCCATGGCTTGTTTGCAGATCGAAAGCAAGGTGCAAAATGCTATGAAGTGCACATATGGATCTCACAAAGCAACCATAACCTGCTTCATACCTCTACACCTCTTTGTGTACCTGTTCCGTACAAGTGACACACATCGCACCCCAACTTTATGGATTACAAAGGGGGAGAGAGCTCTGACTTGTTTCTTATCACCTGCATGGGATAAAAAAGTTGTTCAACACAATGGAGACACCATCAGATGCGGAGTAATAGTTGAGAAGGTTGTGATGCGCTACCATATTGCCAAGCAACAGTTGTCCATTGCGTTTCCTTACAGGCGATAGAAGCTTACAAATGGAGAATGGGAGGCGTTAGACTCCGACACAACCTCTACAGAACAGGGTGTGCTACATATATCCATGCAAGGTGGGGATGTAGAAGATGTTGCTGTGAATGATGACTGGTCCCTTGCCAACTTACGTGACTACTTAGTTCTTTGATTCTCACTGAGTGGTGATTTTACTTTGATAATCAATGGTAGAGTAGTGTGCAAAAGGCAGGAACGATCTTTTCTTTGTAGAGAAATTACTTTCCCTAGCTGTGTAGCTATCAAATAACCACTGGATATGTAATCTTGGATTGAAGTAAATATAATTTCAATTTTTTTGCCTCACTCTCTTATTAAGGTTTTTCAATTGTCTTCTGTAAGTTTTATTTTTTTGTGATAGTGTAAGGTTGGTCACACAAGCATCTGTGGCTTGAGCCACTAGTAAATTAGAAATGACCTTGCGATGGAAGGATACGTTCTTGCTTTCGCATACCATTTTTAAAAAAAAATTTGGTACTTAAAAATTTTAAAAGTTTTTAAAAATTTTATAACAAGGTCGCCCATTTATAAACGATACTTTATTCATTTTCATCAATTGACAATTATCGTTCTCTCCTAACACTTGCTCTCAATTTCACACACCTTTCTGTATCACACACTCTCTATTTCTTGCAATCACTCATAGTCATGGCACCTCTACTTGACGCACTTATTGCACAGCTAGGAAAGCTTGAGCTACTTCATAGGGTTGACGAGATCGTCCCTATGTTTGAGGGAGCAATTGATGTGCGTGCAACAATGCATCTACACGCGGATGCTTTTACAGATGTCATTCAGTATATGGATCAACACATCAGCACGTACTCCATCATGTTTGAGGGTGATGAGGGCCTATGGGTTCCGGTTGACTCATCAAGTACATATTCAGGGAAGACAAGAATTTTAGATTCCGCCTATCAAGGTTTTTAAAATCCCTCACAGAAAAGGACTACAGAAATGAGGAAGAAGAATTACTCTTGGATCTACAAATGGGCAACATCGGCACTTCTTTCTGAGCTGGGACATGGTTTTGGTCCTTCTGTTACAAGAGGGTGTGGCGAAAGAAAGTGGCAAGGAAAAAGAAAAGGGCAAAGCAAAGCTAATGGAGCAGGTCCAAGAGGCCCATGCTGAGGAAGAGAATGTTACAGAACAATGGGAGGCCTCAATGGCATTGGTGGCTCTACAAGAGAATGTCCCCGAGGAGGTTCCGGACCTAGTTCTAGAGGGCAATGAAGTACCTGAGGAGGTCCCAGACCTTGTTGTCATGTCTTTGCATCCAATCATTATTGATGGGAAAGAATTTTTGTTTTTGGATGACATTGCCAAGACACTCGGGTTTCGCGAGAATGAGGCACTGTCTATTATTGCTGTGAATGCTGGGGGTCAAGACGAAGGGAAAGTGAAAATCTCTTTTGAAGATGACAACCTCACAAAAGCGCTTGCATACGATATTGGTAGCAGTTCCTTGCAAGATGTAGTGGCCAAAGCGCTCGTTGAAATAAAGCAAGATGTGCAATTCTATGAGAGCGTAGCTGCCTTTGAACCACACATGCCCTTGGTTGCTGGCGATGCTCAAGACCAAGGAAGCATAAACTTGACAAATGAGCAACTAGTTACAAGTGACGATGCAACTGAGGTATGTCCTAACTTCTTAGTTGTAAAGCAAATTATTTTTAGTTGTATCATTTCACGCTTCCTAACTTCTATATTGACATGTTGACAGACTGCTTTTGAAGTGAACAAGTTTGCTATGCGCATAGGAGGAACGCGGCCAAAGTTAGAGGGTCGAGATGCATCTCTTTGGCACTACATACTTGCCCTCAGAGCCGACATAGTGCGGGTTTTTCATTTAGACTATTCATAGATTGCCTATGCCGAGCTCCTAAAATGTAAAGCACTTAGCGCAGAACCCCTTAGCCTCAAACATAAATAAATGTATTTTGGTAGCTAGGGAAGCTGCCTTGTATTGCTTTACGGGCAAGCATCCCGGCTCAGTTTTAAGCCATTGTGCCCTTTCTCAGGCTCAAGGAATCAATGAGCCGAGTGATATATTCCAAAGCTTAGGCTAGAAACCAGCCTCTAGAACTCTCTCTCCTGAGCTCTTCCAAGAGCTTATTAAAAAGATGTGATGCAAACTTCTCTTCCAAGTTCAATAAATTTTTTTTGTTGTGCATTGTAAGTTGTGATTTTTCCTGCCAGAACATATAACCGTTTCAAAATACAACAGGGCGTGAGGTGTAGTTTTGGTCCCTCCAAAAAAACACCTAAAATCACCTAAAAATGTGAAAAAAACTAATAATTTATGTGGAAAAAAATTAGTAACCTTATTTTAGACAGTTTTAGTGACATTTTTGTTTCAAATGGCTCAGACACTTTTTTAAGTTCCAAACTCCACTCAAAATTGGTCACTTTCATGACAAATATTAATTTTCATCTTAAAAAAGCTTACAAATTTGGTCTAAAACAATCATTTGTTATTACCAATCAATGGAGAGTTCAATTTAAATCAAAATTTTAGGAATTAAAATCATTGTTATTTTTTAAAAATTAAAAAACAAAGATGTTCACATCTTCTTAAGATATAAATACTACAAAAACATTGTTATAACAAAAAAATATCTTTAGATAATGTGGGACAGGGGGTGAACGTCATCAATTATACTTTTCACCATGTGTTTTTTTATTTATGACCGCTTTTGACAAGATCTATGATAAATTTATATTAGAGAAGAGATTTTTATCACAAAAACAATCGCGCTTTCCAAAAAGCAAAAAGTGCTTTTCAAAAAGCAAATGTGCTTTCTTTGCTTTTCTCTAAGAGGACGAGATCCTAATGAAGAATCTATTTTCAGATAAGAAATTTGACTTTGTTAAGTGATTGCTTTCCACAATTAAAGATTTGCATATTTTTTGGTTATTTATAGCATACCATGCCAAATTAAGCATGGTTGCTTTTCTGCATGTATGCTAAAAATAACTAAAAAGCATGCAAATCACTAATTATGGAAAGCAAGCACTGAACACAGTGATATTTCTTATTTGATCTCATCCTCTTCGAGTAAATCATGAAAAGCACATTTACTTTTTGGAAAGATCAGTTGCTTTTGTGATGAATATATCTTTTGTAATATAAATTTATGAACTCATTAAAAATCAAAGTCTTGCCTGCTCCCCACCACACCAACCCCCCCTGCGCTCCCTCCGCCCACCCCACATCACCCCCACCACCCTACCCCCTCCTCCCACAATCCACACTGCACCTCCTCTCCCCCTATGCCCCCCCAACTGCTCCTTGTACCCCACATCACCCCCACCGCCCTACCCCCTCCTCCCACAATCCACACTGCACCTCCTCTCCCCCTGCGCCCCCCCAACTGCTCCTTGTACCCCCCTCTGCTCCCGGCCTGCTCCCCTCTCACACGGCTCCCTCCCAGCACTACACTGCCTCCCCTCCCCTCCCCCCCACAAACTCGGCACCCCCGCATTCCCACCCCGCCCCGACCCTTCGCCCCCCCACTTGTCCCACCCTCTCCATTCCCCACCCCTCCCCCCCAACCAACTTAACCCACCTCCCTCCCTCCCCCCCCCAAAAAAAGCTATGCAACCCCACCGTGCCCTGCCATCCCCCCCCCCAAACTTGCTCCACCCCCTCCATTCCCCGCCCCTTCCGCCCACACCCCCACCCCTCCCATTTATGGCCTGTACCTCCATCCCCCCTGCCCCCCCCCAACAAAAAAAAGCATCCCCACACCTCCTCCCCCCTCCCCCTCCCCTTTTCCCTCCAAAATGTGCCATTAACCACCCATTTCCTCCCAAATGTGCCACCAACCACCCATCTCCTCCCAAACGTGCCACCAACCACCCATCTCCTCCTTGCTCCTCCTCTAAATTTTAGGAGGTGCAGGGCAGAGTTGTATTCCAGAATACAGCCCTCCCCTAGAGCTCGAAAAAATGCAAGATTTGGAGTCACTATCTCATTTTGAGTTCCGGAAGCCGCCTCCTTCCTGTATTCTGGAATACGCTCGTATTCCAGAATACAGGAAGGAGGCGGCTTCCGGAACTCAAAATGAGATAGTGACTCCAAATCTTGCATTTTTTCGAGCTCTAGGGGAGGGCTGTATTCTGGAATACAACTCTGCCCTGCACCTCCTAAAATTTAGAGGAGGAGCAAGGAGGAGATGGGTGGTTGGTGGCACGTTTGGGAGGAGATGGGTGGTTGGTGGCACATTTGGGAGGAAATGGGTGGTTAATGGCACATTTTGGAGGGAAAAAGGGGGGGATGCAAGGCCGGGGGTTGGGCGAGGGGGGAGGGGCTCTATTCTGGAATACAACTCTTCCCTAGACCACCTCAATTTAGAGGAGGAGATGGGTGGTTGGTGACACATGTGGCACTTTTGGGAGGAAAGAGATGGTTAGTAACTTGTTTGGTAGGGGAAAAAGGGGTGCAGGGGGGGGGACTATGATCATTTAATGATTGCTTTTGATGAGACACGTGATGAACTCATATTATAAAAGACATCTTCATCACAAAAGGAATCGCGCTTTTCAAAAAGCAAATGTGTTTTTTGTGCTTTTCTCAAAGAGGATGAGATCATAAAAGAAATCTCACTGCTTAAGTGCTTGTTTTTCACAATTAAAGATTTGTATTTTTTTGTCATTTAAAGCATGTAAGAAAGCAACCATGCTTAATTTGGTCAAATTAAGCATTGTTGCTTTCCTTCATTCTTGAAATAACCAAAAAGCATGCAAATCACCAAATTGTGAAAAGCAAGCACTTAACAAAGTCAAATTTCTTATTTGAAAAATAGAATTGTGATCAGGATCTTGTCCTCTTTGAGAAAATTACAAAAACCACATTTAGTTTTTGGAAAGCATGGTTATTTGTGTGATGGAAATGTCTTCATTACTCTAAATTCATCATAAATCTCATCAAAAGCAATCAAGAATCATAAAAAGGACATGGTGAAAAGTATATTTAATGACATTTAGTCCCCCCGCATTATTTTAAGAGATTTTTTTGTTATAATATTTTTTTTTAGTATTCAATTCAAATTTAGAGAAGTTATCTTAAGAATTTGATTTAAAGATGTGAAAATCTTTGTTTTTAAAAAACAATCATTTTTATTTATGAAATTTTGATGTAAATTGAAGTCTCCATTGATTTGGTAGTAACAAATGATGGTTTTACAACAAATTTTTAAGATTTTTTAAGGTGAAATTTATTTTGTCATGAAAGTGTAAAATTTTGAGTGGATTTTGGAACTTGAAAAATGTGTCAGAGCAATTTGAAATAAAAATATTAGCAGCATTTCTTTGGCATGTGCATCACTGAGGTATCGAAGAAGAGAGAATAATCTCTAGAATTAATTGAAGAGCTAGAGAGACTTATGTATGGAGAGACTCAAGAAGCTTATATTGGTGTAAGAAAAACAAGCACATGACTCCAATAAGAGAACAAAATGTGGAAAGAAAATGTTAATCAGCTCACAATGGGGATTATAATTATTGTCTTAGCAGAAAATGATGAGAGTGGATATCCCTTTTGATTCACAAAGATCATCAAAATTCAAGAAGAGAATCAAAGGGTATAGTCAATTGATGTGCACTAGTTCAAAATTGATGTGCACTAGTTCAAAACAAGCGGAGATGATGCACTAGCAAGAAAGTATACCTAGAGATAATTAAGGCAAGCCCAAAAGGGAAAGAAAATAGAGGACAGTCACCATGACACATAATATCAATCAAGATGATGTGAAAATTCTTATTTATGGCTTCACTCGAAAGAAATCTAGTTACCTTTGACAACAAACCATACAAATTTTATGGGAGGAAGTGAAGGATCTTTTGAACAAGGAATGCTAGATCTTTAGATGTCACTTTTTGATAATGTATTTTATTTTCAATAAAAATGATGGTTTTATACGTCCAAATTTGCATGACTTTTTGAAGTTCAAAAAGTTAATTTTGAGTATTTAAGTATGAAATTTTAGTTTTTTTTGTATTTTTTAAGAGGTTCATTCTAAATTTTACCTTTTTTGGGCAAAAAACTAGCATTTTTGGAGTTTTTTTGGTAGAATAAAAAATGAGTTGTAGTTTTGGCGGTTTAGGTGTACTTTCAAATGACCGACTGTTCTGGCGTACTTGTGATATACCATTTCAAGCCTCGCAATTTCAAGATTTTGTTCATGTGTTCATAGAAAATATTGTTTAGGATTCATTTTAAATGTGATCGTGATTAAAAAAGGATTCGAGATTGGGTTAGAGCGGTACGAAAAATGTTGTATTTATAGATGTATACACACTCACATATATGTATATAAATGTACATATATGTATATATATATACATGTATATGTGTGTGTGTGTGTGTGTGTGTGTACCTATATATATACAGAAACTACAATATCTTCAGCAGCTTCTTGAAGAACTTCAAGAGCTGTGCTCTGTATGCGATCAACCCTGTCAGTAATTTTTTCCATTGTTTCTCTCACCAGTCGAGAGAATGGTGCCTTGGGGATGAGAAGATCTGTGCTTTTCTGATATTTCCTAATCTCTCGTAGCGCGACTGTCCCTGGCCTCCATTTTCTCTTCTTCTTTGTAACCGGTGGAGGTGGTGGTGGTCTTTGATTCTCCCACGGTGGTCGTTCAGACCTGAACTTCTTTTTCTTTTGTGCATGCTCTTCCTGTTCTTGTTGGTCTCGAAACTTGCCCTCCATTCTTTTGCCACACGTCTTGACTGGACGTCTGGATGTTGTGGCTGCTTGTGGCTGTGCTTGGCATGCCCTCCTTGCGTCCTCTTTGGGCTGCTATCTCTTTTGCATTTCTGTCTCCCAAGCCACCCTCACAAGAGCAAACTCTTTGTCAATGGTATCTTTCGTGATGCCATAGGACAAGTCGACCTCCCTGTTCTGGAAGATAACCTCTAGCTGTTCTAGGGTGTTGGCCTCAATAACAATCTCCGGTGGTTGCCCTTGACCTTCCTCGGCTTCTTTTCGACACCGCTCTTCTTCCGCTTCTCTACTAGGCTCTGCTTCTTCAGCTTCCTTCCTGCGTTGCGCTTCTTCGGCCTCCTTCCTGCGCTCTTCTTCTCTCATCCCCTTTGCCTCTTGCTCTGTTACTATAGGTAGATTTGTCCTTTTTGCTGTAGCAGGTAGTGGGCCGAGTTGATCGAAAAACCGCAAGTCTTACTCCTGTTCTTCTGGCATGGCCTAGGTATATACATGTGCGAGAGATAGTGGGAGGGCAAGAGAGAGTAGAGCACAAAGAAGAAATTGAAATGTGGTGGCTATAAATGAAAAATGACTTAAATATGTTTATAAATATAATTTTTTTAAAACTTTTAGAAAATTTAAAAACACAAAAAGATTATAATCAGAGTTTAAGCCCATGAGGAACCACACCGACGCTTGCTTGCTACCCACTGCCGTAGTCTCTCCCTAGCATTTGATCGACCTTTAACCACTTGACATTCATCCAGCTTCAAGATAAACACGGCATTTCCACTTGTCTCTTCAAGTGTGAGGCCATAGTACTGAATCATTGCTTTTTGTAGCACTTCCATGTCAATGTAGACATTGTTATATGCATTGTATTCAAAGGGTTTGATTGTTGGCATTGGCATAATATCCTCCACCCACTTGTACCCACCATTAAACATGGATGCAATATCACCATTAGCACACTTCTTTGCCATCTGTAAGCTATAAAGTGTTGGAAGCAAGGATTGCGTAACTCCCTTTGCTCGCAACCCTAAAGTGATTGACCTATACATTGCTCTGTAACCTTTCTGGCTAATACCTGCTGAGTCACATATATCAAGCATCTCTTTGGTGTGACAATTTCTTTGATTTCCTTCAAGAAATGTTGACGAAGGGTCTCCCGCAGCTTATCATTACCAGAACCTGTTATCATTTCCATGATATCCTTCTCTTGAAGGACATGCTGAAGAAGGGAGACATTAACATTGTCCTCAGTGTTGTTACATCCTAGTATAGCTGTTGCACATGCCCTACAATCGCAAGAGTCACCCATGAGAGATGCTTTATTCATTAATTGCTTCTCAAAGTTGCTATAATTCCTACAAAAATTTTCACCTGGTTGTTTGTTTACGCCTCTTGCATGCGCCTGCTATCTTAGAAAGTAACCCAGCAGCTTTACGTTTTCTTTGCCTTGCGTGATATCTAATGGGAAGGTGAGTGAAATGGTGAACACGACGCCAAAGATTATGAGTGGAGTGTTGATGACGAACATAATTATCGATAAATTGATTTATTGTGCGCACACGATCTGCTAAATTATTCTTATGCACCTCAAGCTCCTCTGAGAGCTCTTTAATCCTCTGCATCAAACTATTGATCTGCTTAGTCGATGCCGCTTGAAGCTGGTCGAAGGCAAATTGTGTTTGCCTCTTTTCAGCTGCCTCATCTAGCCACAACATGTGTAATCTCCTACAATAGCCAAGAAGCCCATTGAAACCATCACCAACAAACTTAAAAAAACTTGTAATGCTTTTGAATGGTAGAGGGACACCAGATATTGGATCTGGTGGATAAAGATTTCCATCAATCCAAAGATCAATGGCCTTTACTCCTTGCATTCGAAGCTGATCGTATGAAATATTGGGTGCAACATGCCTACTGCGTAGGGTTGCATATTCTGTCTCCAAATCAACCTGAAGGCGGATCTTAGAAGGCTTATTGGTGATGTCTTGTAGTGCCATCTACAAGAAAGTAGGCTTGTAAGCTTGGGCTGGATAGGAGTGGAAGGAGCAGGATATTGTATCAAAAAATAATGGGAAGAATGGAGATGAGGGTTGCTTCTCTAGAGCTGCATTGTGGATAGAGAAAGAAGCCAGAAAGGGAGCCAAAGAAACATAGAGAGGGTTGGCAATGGTGAGACAAAAATGCAAAGGAGACAATGCATCATGGGAAGCTTCTTTAGTGCAAGCTATGGCTGCTAAGCAATATAGAGAGAGAATACATCATCAAAAGGTTCTTTTGTGCAAGTCATGGCTACTACTGTGGGTTTGGAGAGAGAACCAAGTATTGTAGAGAGAATGCTCCTGGTAAGCTTCTTCCTTGCAAGCCATGGCTACTACTGTGGGTTTGGAGAGAGAAGACTCATTTAGGAGTACAGACCTGCTAGCTATGGAGAGAGGACCAAGTATTGTAGAGAGAATGCTCATGGTAAGCTTCTTCCTTACAAGCCATGGCTACTACTGTGGGTTTGGAGAGAGAAGGCTCATTTAGGAGTACAGATCTGCTAGCTATGGCTTTTGGAGTAAAGAGACGCTTTTTTCCATGGAGAAGGAGTGCAGGGCATTTTAGAGAGAGGATTTAGAGAGAGAAAGAGATCTGGTACACACACAAAAAAGGGGGGAAGAAAGTGACGAATTTTTGGAATGTTTGGAGTTCGAAAAGGTAGAGAAGGCTATGATAACTGACTGATAGCCCATTACAAAGCTTTAAAGTCACCTAGGTGGCCAGATCTAAGAATATCTCCTTTTTTATTTTATTTTTTGTTTTTGTGAAAAATCAAATATACGCTTTTAGGACTAGGCCTCTAGGCTTGGTCAAAGATGGATTAGCATTTTAAGTATTTCACTAAACGTCCAAATTAAAGGGCCCAAGAAGACTCCATTGAGTTCCTAATGTTAATGCAACTAATAGTATACATTAAGACAAGTTGTAAAAGTGTTTAAAAGAGGATCTTGCTAGAGTGAGTGGCACACACTTTACCCAACTCTCTCTCTCTCTATCTTCTTTTCGTGTGCCTGCTCCTCTCTCTGTCTACTACAGTCATTTTACTTTGTAAACATCTTCTATGTATCTCAAAAGTTTATTTTTGACAAGAAAGTGCCATACCCAAAAACCTACACTTACATAATAAAAGCTATCGTTAGATTTTGGAGTGTCTTATACATGTTGCACTCCTCATTTACACACCTACCGTGACAAAGAGAGAGAGAGAGAGTTGTGAAGTGTATCATGAGAGAGAGAGAGAGAGAGAGAGGGGGAGGAAGAGAGAGAGAGTCGTGAGACAGATAGAGAGAGAGAGAACATTAGATGACATTTTTAATAGTTTTGTGAGTTCTTAAAGAGAGGAAAATAATGTTTAGTATTGTTTTATATTTTAAGAAAATAGAGGGAGAAAAGGTAGTTTATTAGGAATTATGTATATTTTAAGAGAAAAAAAAGCACTCCTCATCTACACACCTATCGTGACATCATGCACACCAGCGCTACCCACTATGGCATCCCAGCACAACTAACACTGGATGTAGTCGTCATATTTCACCAGTATTCTAGGATAGGATATGTTCCCATATTCATCTAGATGCATATATTATGTGAGACCCTCTATCCATTCTGGCACAGGAGATGCTGTTTCTCAGTTCACATTTCGTGTATGTGCACTTTTTCCCGCCTTCATGCTTACTATCCACCCTCCAATATCTGTGTCTTCAGGGGGCTAACATTTGAAAAAGCAAAATGAAACATTCACTTTTTAACCTCATGATTATCACCCAGAAAATTAAAGGCCATCCAATTCATCATGCACACCAGTGCAACCCACTATGGAAATTAAAGGCCATCCAATTCATCATGCACACCAGTGCTACCCACTAATGAGCACAAACAATCCGACACATGCGCAATATACACTTACAGAAGCCTAGATTTATACTAACCGTACCCAAGTTTCTCTCAAGGCCTCCTATGCCGACCTTCACGAAGAGGCTAGGGAGGAGACAATTTACTAACACTCATTTGGAAGCTAGCAGTTAATGGAGAAGACTATTTAATAACACCCGATCAGAGTTAGGGCCTAATGGGGATCTTCTTGCATGGCAAAGCTGCTGTAGCCAAAAGCAGGCATGAAGCAACAGTTGAGGTCTTTCTAAAATCAAGGAGGTGATTTTAATAACCGAAAGTTCATGGAGATAAATTTTTTAATTAATTAAGTATTGCCTGCCTGCCCACCACATTCAACAGAAATTAGGCAGACATGTGGTGTGACGGCAGTAGCCTATTTCAGATGCACTATTGTACGTACTTGAGCTAAGGCCATTAAATACAATAGTAGCAGCAGTTCTGACTTCTCAAGGAAAATCAACTATGGCTGAAAAAGTGATCTGACGAGCCATCACCAAGGGAAAAAGGCAACCAAAAATGCATCAGACGATGCGCAATGAACTTTAAGGGTTCGTTGAAGCAGCTGCTAAAAACTTTTATTGATTGCCTGCACATTGTGAAAAGGAAAGAAATGTGCTATCTAAGCCTTCTAGTGGGAAAAAAGGGGATGATTACTTCCCATGGCGAAGGGGGAAGCAGCCATTGAAGTGAATCATAGATAAATTTCACTTGCAGTGTGAGTGGACTGAACCAGAAATTAACAGGAGAAACCAAGCTTTTGGAGCTAATGAGGGACAAAGTTTCCTGGTAGGAGTTCTCCACCAAACAATGTCGCTGTAATATCCTTCTGAAAGAACTGAGATCAAGCGTTCATATGCAAACAAAACAACCAGATGAATCAAAGCAGCCAGAAGTGCAGAAAGACCCATTCTCAGTTTAGCACACAGGGTAACTTATACCGTCTGAATTTCTCTCTTGTAATTCTTATATTCTGAGCTACGAGCTTGTTTTTCTGAAATGAAAAGCCTGGAAGGTTTCTCACGTGCGACATGAAATGCCTTTCCACAGCATCAACAAGCTGCTCCTTTGAGGGATTTGGACATAATTCCACCTGTGTGATCAAACAGAAAATTTGATTTCGTAAACTGTGCTAGGTCCAGGAAAAAGGCTAACTCGCTGAAGCACCGAGGAGAGATGTAAACTCACCAAGTTGAAATGCGTCCAGTATCTCAATGCGTCCAGTATCTCAGCAAGGCAGCCATTTCAAGTTTGCTGAAATCTACTTTCCGCACAAGCCAGGGACAGCATTAAAACATCAGCAGATAAGTAGAGGAAGCTGCCCAATGGGGGTCCCAGATCCTCAACTTCTAACTGTCCGAATCTGGGTTCTCGAAAAAGATGCACGAGCGTGCCAAATGGCGGAAATTTCCAACCGTGGCCCAAACGGCGCCGAAGAGGCATGAAAATCGAATCATGCATGGACAAATGTGTGGCAAGAAACCCAGATATTTCTTGTTGTGTTCAGATGCGATTCGGACTCATTTCGGATCCGAAACTCTGTTATGGCGATATTGCACTATCTTCACCAGGACCCAACTTTGACGTGCCAGGAGAAGTGATTACGATGCCCAAATCCATGCACGGAGTGATGTGGACATAGAGCAACTTCCCTAGAACAAGTTCATGTGGTCCGAATCCGGGTTCTCGAAAAAGATGCACGAGCATGGTAAATGGCGAAAATTTCCAACAGTGGCCCAAACGGCGCCGAAGAGGCATGAAAGTCGAATCATGCATGGAAAAATGTGTGG
Organism: Cibotium barometz; assembly: GCF_041138505.1. Lineage (NCBI taxonomy): Eukaryota > Viridiplantae > Streptophyta > Polypodiopsida > Cyatheales > Cibotiaceae > Cibotium > Cibotium barometz. The sequence continues at coordinate 813,807 of NC_141104.1, forward strand.
CAAGCAACCTGGATCTTTATTGTTGTGTTGAGATGCGATTCGAACTCATTTCGGATCCGAAACTCTGTTATGGCGATTTTGCACTATCTTCGCCGGGATCCAACTTTGACGCGCTGGGAGAAGTGATTGCCCAAATCCATGCACGGAGTGATGTGGACATAGAGCAACTTCCCTAGCACAACTCCGTGTGGTCCGTTCTCTGATGGGGTCTCGGATTCCCAACTTCTAACTGTTCGAATCCAGGTTCTCGAAAAAGATGCACGAGCGTGGTAAATGGCGAAAATTTCCAACAGTGGCCCAAACCGCGCCGAAGAGGCATGAAATTGGAATCATGCAAGGAAAAATGTGGGGCAAGAAACCCGGATCTTTCTTGTTGTGTTCGGATGCTATTCAGACTCATTTCGGATCCGAAACTCTATTATGGCGATTTTGCACTATCTTCGCTGGGACCCAACTTTGATGCGCTAGGAGAAGTGATTGCGATGCCCAAATCCATACACGAAGTGATGTGGACATAGAGAAACTTCCCTAGCACAAGTTTGTGTGGTTCGTTCTCTGATGGGGTCGTGGATCCTCAACTTCTAACTGTCCGAATCCGGGTTCTTGAAAAAGATGCACGAGCGTGATAAATGGCAGAAATTTCCAACACTGGCCCAAACGGCACCGAAGAGACATGAAAATCGAATCATGCATGGACAAATGTGTGGCAAGCAACCGGATCTTTCTTGTTGTGTTCAGATCCGATTCCGACTCATTTCGGATCCAAAACTCTGTTATGGCGATTTTACACTATCTTCGCCGGGACCCAACTTTGACGCGTAGGGAGAACTGATTGCGATGCCCAAATCCATGCACGGAGTGATGTGGACATAGAGCAACTTCCCTAGCACAAGTTTGTGTGGTCCGTTCTCTGATGGGGTCCCGGATCCTCAACTTCTAACTGTCCGAATCCGAGTTCTTGAAAAAGATGCATGAGCGTGCCAAATGGCGAAAATTTTCAACCATGGCCTAAAGGGCGCCGAAGAGGCATGAAATTCGAATCATGCATGGAAAAATGTGTGGAAAGCAACCCGGATCTTTCTTGTTGTGTTTAGATGCGATTCCGACTCATTTCGGACCCGAAACTCTGTTATGGCGATTTTGCACTATCTTCGACGGGACCCAACTTTGACGCACTGGGAGAAGTGATTGCGATGCCCAAATCCATGCACGGAGTGATGTGGACATAGAGAAACTTTCCTAGCACAAGTCTGTGTGGTCCGTTCTCTGATGGGGTCCCAGATCCTCAACTTCTAACTGTCTGAATCCGGGTTCTCGAAAAAGATGCACGAGCGTGCCAAATGGTGAAAATTTCCAACCGTGGCCCAAACGGCGCCGAAGAGGCATGAAAATCGAATCATGCATGGACAAATGTGTGGCAAGCAACCCGGATCTTTCTTGTTGTGTTCAGATGCGATTCGGACTCATTTCAGATCCGAAACTGTGTTATGGCGATTTTGCACTATCTTCGCCGCCGGGACCCAACTTTGACGCGCTGGGAGAAGTGATTGCCATGCCCAAATCCATGCACGGAGTGATGTGGACATAGAGCAATTTCCCTAGCACAAGTCTGTGTGGTTCGTTCTTTGATGGGGTCCCGGATCCTCGAAATCTTAGTGTTCGAATCCGGGTTCTTGAAAAAGATGAACGAGCGTGCCAAATGGTGGAAATTGCCAACCGTGGCATCCAAACGGTGCCGAAGAGGCATGAAATTTGAATCATGCATGGGAAAATGTGTGGCAAGTAACCCGGATCTAGCTGTGTACCATGCAGATCAACAAAACCAATTACTCTAAGAAGAGACCTACTTCAGATGACAAGAACCAAGGAGCTACAATTGCATCCGATGTAGCTTTACCATGTGGTGGAGCTGGAATGCATCGATCTAGCTGTGTACCATGCAGATCAACACAATCAATTACTCCAAGAAGTGATCTACTTCACATGACAAGAACCAAGAAGCTAGAATTGCATTTGATCTAGCTCCTCCACGTCGTAGAGCTGTATCTAACCTAGACCACATCGTAGAGCTAGACTGCTTTGAGGTCTAGCTCTACCATGTGGTGGAGCTAGAATTGCATTTGAGGTCTAGCTCTACCATGTGGTAGAGCTAGAATGCATTGATCTAGCTGTGTATCATGCAAATCAACAAAACCAATTACTCCAAGAAGAGACCATGACGAGAACCAAGGAGATAAACAAGTGTGTTGAATGGCGCTGGGACCCAACTTTGACGTGCTGGGAAAAGTGATTGCGATGCCTAAATCCATGCATGGAGTGATATGGACATAGAGCAACTTTCCTAGCACAAGTCCATGTGGTCCGTTCTCTGATGGGATCTCGGATCCTCAACTTCTAACTGTCTGAATCCGGGTTCTCGAAAAAGAAGCACGAGCGTGCCAAATGGCAGAAATTTCCAACAGGGACCCAAACGGCGCCGAAGAGGCATGAAAATCGAATCATGCATGGACAAATGTGTGGCAAGCAACCCAGATCTTTCTTGTTGTGTTCAGATGCGATTGGGACTCATTTCAGACCCGAAACTCTGTTATGGCGATTTTGCACTATCTTGGTGGTCGGGACCCAACTTTGACGCGCAGGGAGAACTGATTGCGATGCCCAAATCCATGCACGGAGTGATGTGGACATAGAGCAACTTTCCTAGCACAAGTCCGTGTGGTCCATTCTCTGATGGGGTCCCGGATCCTCAACTTCTAACTGTCCGAATCCGGGTTCTCGAGACGAAAAAGATGCACGAGCGTGCCACATGGCGGAAATTTGCAACCGTGGCCCAAACAGCACTGAAGAGGCATGAAATTCGAATCATGCATGGACAAATGTGTGACAAGTAACCCGGATCTTTCTTGTTGTGTTCAGATGCGATTCGGACTCATTTTGGACCCGAAACTCTATTATGGCGATTTTGCACTATCTTCGCCGAGACCCAACTTTGACGTGCTAGGAGAACTGATTGCGATGCCCAAATCCATGCATATACACGAGCCAAATGACGAAAATTTACAATCGTGGCCCAAATTGCACCGAAGAGCCATGAAATTCGAATCATGCATGGACAAGTGTGTGGCAAGTAACCCGTATCTTTCTTGTTGTGTTCAGATGCGATTCGGACTCATTTCGGACCCGAAACTCTGTTATGGCGATTTTGCACTACCTTCGCCGAGACCCAACTTTGACGCGCTGGGAGAACTGATTGCGATGCCCAAATCCATGCACGGAGTGATGTGGACATAGAGCAACTTCCCTAGCACAAGTCCATGTGGTCCGTTCTCTCATGGGGTCCCAGATCCTCAACTTCTAACTGTCCAAATCCGGGTTCTCGAAAAAGATGCATGAGCATGCCAAATGGCGAAAATTTCCAACCGTGGCCCAAACGACACCGAAGAGGCATGAAATTGGAATCATGCATGGAAAAATATGTGGCAACTAACCCGGATCTTTCTTGTTGTGTTTAGATGCGATTCAAACTCATTTCGGATCCGAAACTCTGTTATGGCAATGTTGCACTATCTTCGCCGGGACCCAACTTTGACATGCTGGGAGAAGTGATTGCGATGCCCAAATCCGTGCACTGAGTGATGTGGACATAGAGCAACTTCCCTAGCACAAGTCCGTGTGGTCCGTTCTCTGATGGGGTCCTGGATCCTCAACTTCTAAACTGTCCGAATCCGGGTTGTCGAAAAAGATGCACGAGCATGCCAAACGGCGTCGAAGAGGCATAAAAATCGAAACATTCATGGACAAATGTGTGGCAAGCAACCCGGATCTTTCTTGTTGTGTTCAGATGCGATTCGGACTCATTTTGGATCCGAAACTCTGTTATGGCGATTTTGCACTATCTTGGCCGGGACCCTACTTTGACGTGCTGGGAGAACTGATTGCAATGCCCAAATCCATGCACGGAGTAATGTGGACATAGAGCAACTTCCCTAGCACAAGTCCGTGTGGTCCGTTCTCTGATGTGGTCCCGGATCCTTAACTTCTAAAACTGTCCGAATCCGGGTTCTCGAAAAAGATGCACGAGCGTGCCAAATGGCGGAAATTTCCAACCGTGGCCCAAACGACGCTGAAGAGGCATGAAATTCGAATCATGCATGGACAAATGTGTGGCAAGCAACCCGGATCTAGCTATGTACCATGCAGATCAACAAAACCAATTACTCTAAGAAGAGACCTACTTCACATGATGAGAACCAAGGAGCTACAATTGCATCCGATCTAGCTCTACCATGTGGTGGAGCTAGAATGCATCGATCTAGCTGTGTACCTTGCAGATAAACAAAATCAATTACTCCAAGATGAGATCTACTTCACATGACAAGAACCAAGAAGCTAGAATTGCATTTGATCTAGCTCTACCACGTGGTAGAGCTGTATCCAACCTAGACCACATCGTAGAGCTAGACTACTTTGAGGTCTAGCTCTACCATGTGGTGGAGCTAGAATTGCATTGCTACAACAGAGTTTCGGATCCGAAATGAGTCCGAATCGCATCTGAACACAACAAGAAAGATTCGGGTTGCTTTCCACACATTTCTCCTTGCATGATTCGAATTTCATGCCTCTTCGGCGCCGTTTGGGCCCTTGTTTGAAATTTCTGCCATTTGGCACGCTCGTGCATCTTTTTCGAGAACCCGGATTCGAACAGTTAGAAGTTGAGGATCCGGGACCCCATCAGAGAATGGACCACACGGAGTTGTGCTAGAGAAGTTGCTCTATGTCCACATCACTCCGTGCATGGATTTGGGCATCGCAATCACTTCTCCCGGCGCGTCAAAGTTGGGTCCCGGCGAAGATAGTGCAAAATCGCCATAACAGAGTTTCGGATCCGAAATGAGTCCGAATCGCATGTGAACACAACAAGAAAGATCTGGGTTGCTTGCCACATATTTGTCCATGCATGATTTGATTTTCATGCCTCTTCGGCGCCGTTTGGGACATCGTTGGACCATTTGGCACGCTCGTGCATCTTTTTCGAGAACCCGGATTCAGACAGTTAGAAGTTGAGGATCCGGGACCCCATCAAAGAACGGACGACACGGGCTTGCGCTAGGGAAGATGCTCTATGTCCATATCACTTCGTGCACGGATTTGGGCATCCTAATAACTTCTCCCAGCGCGTCAAAGTTGGGTCTCGACGAAGATAGTGCAAAATCGCCATAACAGAGTTTCGGATCCGAAATGAGTTCGAATCGCATCTGAACACAACAAGAAAGATCTGGGTTTGTTGCCACACATTTATCCATGCATGATTCGATTTTCATGCCTCTTCGGCGTCCTTTGGGCCACGGTTGGCAATTTCCGCCATTTGGCACGCTCGTGCATCTTTTTCGAGAACCCGGATTCGGACAGTTAGAAGTTGAGGATCTGGGACCCCTTGAGAGAACGGACCACAGGGACTTGTGCTAGGGAAGTTGCTCTATGTCCACATTACATCGCAATCAGTTCTCCCAGTGCGTCAAAGTTGGGTCCCGACCAAGATAGTGCAAAATTGCCATAACAGAGTTTCGGATCCGAAATGAGTCCGAATCGCATCTGAACACAACAAGAAAGATCCGGGTTGCTTGCCACATATTTTTCCATGCATGATTCGATTTTGATGCCTCTTTGGTGCCCTTTTTCGATTCGGAGAGTTAGAAGTTGAGGATCCAGGACCCCATCAGAGAACGGACCACACAAACTTGTGCTAGGGAAATTGCTCTATGTCCACATCACTCCGCGCATGGATTTGGGCATCGCAATCACTTCTCCCAGCGCGTTAAAGTTGGGTCCCGGCGAAGATAGTGCAAAATCGCCATAATAGAGTTTCGAATCCGAAATGAGTCTGAATCGCATCTGAACACAACAACAAAGATTCGGGTTGCTTGCCCCACATTTTTCCTTTGCATGATTCCAATTTCATGCCTCTTCGGCGTGGTTTGCACCAGTGTTGGAAATTTCTGCCATTTACCACGCTCGTGCATCTTTTTCGAGAACCCGGATTCGGACAGTTAGAAGTTCAGGATCTGGGATCCCATCAAAGAACGGACCACACGGAGTTGTGCTAGGGAAGTTGCTCTATGTCCACATCACTCCGTGCATGGATTTGGGGATCGCAATCACTTCTCCCAACGCGTCAAAGTTGGGTCCCGGCGGCGAAGATAGTGCAAAATTGCCATAACAGAGTTTCGGATCCGAAATCTGAACACAATAAGAAAGATCCGGGTTGCTTGCCACATATTTGTCCACGCATGATTCGATTTTCATCCCTCTTCGGCGCCGTTTGGGCCACTGTTGGAAATTTCCACCATTTACCATGCTCGTGCATCTTTTTCAAGAACCCGGATTTGGACAGTTAGAAGTTGAGAAACTGGGACCCCATCAGAGAACGGACCACACGGACTTGTGCTAGGGAAGTTGCTCTATGTCCACATCACTCCGTGCATGGATTTGGGCATCGCAATCACTTCTCCTGGCACGTCAAAGTTGGGTCCCGGGCAAAGATAGTGCAAAATCGCCATAACAGAGTTTCGGATCCGAAATGAGTCCAAATCACATCTGAACACAACAAGAAAGATCCGGGTTGCTTGCCACACATTTGTCCATGCATGATTCGATTTTCATTCCTCTTCGGCGTCCTTTGGGCCACGGTTGGAAATTTTCGCCATTTGGCAGGCTCGTGCATCTTTTTCAAGAACCCGGATTCGGACAGTTATTAGAAGTTGAGGATGCGGGACCCCATCAGAGAACGGACCACATGCACTTGTGCTAGGGAAGTTGCTCTATGTCCACATCACTCCCTGCATGGATTTGGGCATCGCAATCGCTTCTCCCAGCACGTCAAAGTTGGGTCCCATCGCCATTCAACACACTTGTTTATCTCCTTGGTTCTCGTCATGGTCTCTTCTTGGAGTAATTCTTTTTATTCATTTGCATGGTACACAGCTAGATCAATGTATTCTAGCTCTACCACATGGTAGAGCTAGACCTCAAATGCAATTCTAGCTCCACCACATGGTAGAGCTAGACCTCAAAGCAGTCTAGCTCTACGATGTGGTCTAGGTTGGATACAGCTCTACCACGTGATAGAGCTAGATCAAATGCAATTCTAGCTTATTGGTTCTTGTCATGTGAAGCAGATCTCTTCTTGGAGTAATTGATTTTGTTGATCTACATGGTACACAGCTAGATCGGTGCATTCTAGCTCCACCACATGGTAGAGCTAGATCGGATGCAATTGTAGCTCCTTGGTTCTCGTCGTGCGAAGTAGGTCTCTTCTTATAGTAATTGGTTTTGTTGATCTGCATGGTACACAGCTAGATCCGGGTTGCTTGCCACACATTTTTCCATGCATGATTCGAATTTCATGCCTCTTCGGTGCCGTTTGGGCCACGGTTGGCAATTTCCGCCATTTGGCATGCTCGTTCATCTTTTTCGAGAACTCGGATTGGAACAGTTAGATTTTTAGGATCCGGGACCCCATCAGAGAACGGACCACACACACTAGAGGGAAGTTGCTTTATGTCCACATCACTCCGTGCATGGATTTGGGCATCGCAATCACTTCTCCCAACGCGTCAAAGTTGGGTCCCGTGTGGTGAAGATAGTGCAAAATCGCCATATTAGAGTTTCGGATCCGAAATGAGTCCGAATCGCATCTGAACACAACAAGAAATGAGCCCGAAATGAGTCCGAATCGCATTTGAACACAACAAGAAATGAGTCCAAAATGAGTCGGAATCGCATTTGAACACAACAAGAAAGATCCGGGTTCCTTGCCACATTTGTCCATGCATGATTCGATTTTCATGCCTCTTCGGCGCCATTTGGACCACAGTTGGAAATTTTTGCCATTTACCACGCTCGTGCATCTTTTTCGAGAACCCAAATTCGAACAGTTAAAAGTTGAGGATCTAGGACCCCGAATTGTGCTAAGGAAGTTGCTCTATGTCCACATCACTCCGTGCATGGATTTGGGCATCGCAATCAGTTCTCCCTGCGCGTCAAAGTTGGGTCCCGGCGAAGATAGTGCAAAATCGCCATAACAGAGTTTCGGATCGGAAATGAGTCCGAATCGCATCTGAACACAACAAGAAAGATCCAGGTTGCTTGCCACACCTTTTTCCATGCATGATTCGATTCTCATGCCTCTTCGGCGTGGTTTCGGCCACTGTTGGAAATTTCCACCATTTATCACACTCGTGCATCTTTTTTGAGAACCCGGATTCGGACAGTTAGAAGTTGAGGATCCAGGACCCCATCAGAGAACGGACCACATGAACTTGTGCTAGGGAAGTTTCTCTATGTCCACATCAGTCCGTGCATGGATCTGGGCATCGCAATCACTTCTCCCAGCGCGTCAAAGTTGGGTCCCGGGGCGAAGATAGTGCAAAATTGCCATAACAGAGTTTCGGATCCGAAATGAGTCCGAATCGCATCTGAACACAACAAGAAAGATCCGGGTTGCTTGCCACAAAATTTTCCTTACATGTTTCGAATTTCATGCCTCTTCGCGCAGTTTGGGCCACTGTTGGAAATTTCCGCCATTTACTATGCTCGTGCATCTTTTTCGTCGAGAACCCGGATTCGGACAGTTAGAAGTTGAGGATCCGGGACCCCATCAAAGAACGGACCACACGGACTAGTGCTAGGGAATTTGCTCTATGTCCACATCACTCCGTGCATGGATTTGGGCATCGCAATCACTTCTCCCAGCGTGTCAAAGTTGGGTCCCGATGAAGATAGCACAAAATTGCCATAACAGAGTTTCGAATCCAAAATTAGTCTGAATCGCATCTGAACACAACAAGAAAGATGGGGTTTGCTTGCCACACATTTGTCCATGCAGGATTCGATTTTCATGCCTCTTCGGCGCCGTTTGGGCCACTGTTGAAAATTTCTGCCATTTACCATGCTCGTGCATCTTTTTCGAGAACCCGGATTCGGACAGTTAGAAGTTGAGGATCTGGGACTCCATTAGAGAACGAACCACACGGACTTGTGCTAGGGAAGTTCCTCTATGTCCACATCACTCCGTGCATGGATTTGGGCATCGTATCACTTCTCCCGGCACGTCAAAGTTGGGTCCCGGCAAAGATAGTGCAAAATCGCCATTACAGAGTTTTGGATTGAAATGAGTCCAAATCGCATCTGAACACAACAAGAAAGATCCGGGTTGCTTGCCACACATATGTTCATCCATGATTCGATTTTCATGCCTCTTCGACGCCGTTTGGGCCACGGTTGGAAATTTTCGCCATTTGGCATGCTCGTGCGAAGATAGTGTAAAATCGTCATAGCAGAGTTTCGGATCCGAAATGAGTCCGAATCGCATATGAACATAACAAGAAAGATCTGGGCTGCTTTCCACACATTTCTCCTTGCATGATTTGAATTTCATGCCTCTTCGGCGCCGTTTGGGCCCCTGTTTGAAATTTCTACCATTTGGCACGCTCGTGCATCTTTTTCGTCGAGAACCGCGATTCGGAAAGTTAGAAGTTGAGGATCCGGGACCCCATAAGAGAACGGACCACACAAACTTGTGCTAGGGAAGTTGCTCTATGTCCACATCACTCCGTGCATGGATTTGGGTATCGCAACCACCTGTCCCGGCGCGTCAAAGTTGGGTCCCGGGGCGAAGATAGTGCAAAATCGCCATAAACAAATTTCGGATCCGAAATGAGTCCGAATCGCATCTGAACACAACAAGAAAGATCCGGGTTTCTTACCACACATTTGTCCATGCATGATTCGATTTTCATGCCTCTTCGGCGCCGTTTGGGCCACGGTTGGAAATTTCCACCATTTGGCACGCTCGTGCATCTTTTTCGAGAACCCGGATTCGGACAGTTAGAAGTTGAGGATCCGGGATCCCATCAAAAAACAGACCACGCGAACTTGCGCTAGGGAAGTTGCTCTTTATCCACATCACTCCGTGCACGGATTTGGGCATCGCAATCACTTCTCCCAGCGCGTCAAAGTTGGGTCTCGAGTGTAAAATCGCCATAACAAAGTTTCGGATCCGAAATGACTCCGAATCGTATCTGAACACAACAAGAAAGATCCGGGTTGCTTGCCACACATTTGTCCATGCATGATTCGATTTTTATGCCTCTTCGGTGCTTTTTGGGCCATGGTTGGCAATTTTTGCCATTTGGCACGCTCGTGCATCTTTTTCGAGAACCTGGATTCGGACAATTAGAAGTTGAGGATCTGGGACCCCTTGAGAGAATGGACCACATGGACTTGTGCTAGGGAAGTTGCTCTATGTCCACATCACTCCACGCATGGATCTGGGCATCGCAATCAGTTCTCCCAGCGCGTCAAAGTTGGGTCCCGACCAAGATAATGCAAAATCGCCATAACAGAGTTTCGGATCCGAAATGAGTCCGAATCGCATCTGAACACAAGAAGAAAGATCCGGGTTGCTTGCCACATATTTTTCCATGCATGATTCGATTTTCATGCCTCTTCGACGCCATTTGGGCCACTGTTGGAAATTTCTGCCATTTATCACGCTCGTGCATCTTTTTCGAGAACTCGGACTCGGACCAATGATTTTATATTCACGTGATCACAATTTTTTTTTTGTTAATAACATGTGTTAACATGTTATTAACATGTTAACATGTTCCCAAAAAAGCCGGTGGGAAGCTACCTGATAACCGGATAAAATCCTGCTGGGGTTTTGCTATACCCGACGGTGCCGTCGGGAAAAAAGAAACCCCGGGGGGTCCCGGCGGGGTCGTCATCCCCATCCCGGCGGGGTACAATTTTCTATATATATGGGCCCGGGGGGCCCTTTGGGAGTTCATTGCTGACAGCATACACAGGTAATGAAACTTTTGTGTGTGTGTGTGTGTATGTGTATGTGGGTGTGTGTTCGTGCGGGCAGCCGCCCACTGTCGCAATGCGCGGCAGGAGGTGGGTGGTCCGCCACACGAGGGATGTGTAAGTGGGTGTGTGTTCGTGCGGGTAGCCGCCCATTGTCACAATGTATAGCAGGATGTGGGTGGTCCGCCACACGACAGGTGTGTGTGTAAGGCCATTCTTCGGAATGGTGCTTACCCTGGGGCACTTAGTCGGTAACGCGGCTAGTCTGTGTCCTATGGTAAGTATGGCACGTCGTAGCGGTACTAGTCGATAACGCGGCAAGCATAGTATCGTTATGGCGATGTCACCTTCCCTTCCCTTCCCTTTATCAAATGCGGGCATATGGTCGATAACGCGGCCAGTGTATGTTCGTATCCTATTGGTATTCCCATAGAATCGGGTGGCATTTTGTCGTTAACGCGGCAAGTTGGTGTCGTCCGCTAGTGCATAAATTGTTTTTTTCATATTACGGCATTTGATCGTTAACGCGGTCGAAAAAATGTCGTAAATTTGCTTGCATATTACGGCATATGATCGTTAACGCGGTCGAAAAAACATGAGTATTTCATGGATCAAAGTTTACATCATATTGTCTAAATGTTTTATTTTATAATATCGTGATTCGTAACTCGAAAAAATGAATATCTCTCTCTCTTCCTACCCCCCTCTCTCTCTCTCATGATACACTTCACAACTCTTTCTCTCTCTCTCTCTCTCTCATGATACACTTCACAACACGATAGATGTGTAGATAAGGATTTCTTTTTTTCTCTCTTAAAATATACATAATTCTTAATAATTTCTTTTTTCTCTCTCTATTTACTTAAAAATTAAAACAGTACATTATTTTCCTCTTTAGGAACTCACAAAAACATTAAAAATATCATCTAATGTTTCTTCTCTCTATCTGTCACAACTCTCTCTCTTCCTCTCCTCTCTCTCTCTCTCTCTCTCTCATGATACACTTCACAACTCTCTCTCTCTCTCTCTCTCATGATACACTTCACATCTCTCTCTCTATCACGATAGGTGTGTAGATGAGGAGTGCTTTAGGATTACAAAACATTATTTTTCTCTCTTTAGGAACTCACAAAACTATTAAAAATGTCATCTAATGTTCCCTCTCTCTCTATTTGTCACACCTCTCTCTCTTCCTCCCCCCTCTCTCTCTCTCTCGTTCGATAATGTATACACTTGATAAGTAATAATGCACTTGTTGCGATTGTCTCACGTTCGATAATGTATTGCATGATGCTGAGTTCAGTAATATCGTTTGATATTCTGTTTTTGTTTGATCATTGATAAGTAATGATACACTTGTTGTTGTTCTCTCACGTTTGATGATGTATTGGATGATGTTGAGTTCATTAAAATTATTTGATATTCCGTTTTTGTTTGAACATTGATAAGTAATGATACACTTGTTGATATTCTCTCACGTTTGCTTGATGTTGATTTCAGTAATGTTTGATATTCTGTTTTTTTATGTTTAGTGATATTTGCTAGATTTACGAAGATGACCAACATGCTTTCCCCTGAAGAGCGTAAAATCGTTCTACGAGCGATTCGCATTGAAGCAGTCATCACAGTGTCACAATGTGCTGATAATGTCGTCAAAAAGATCAATGAGTCTGAGATACTCATGCGAGATCTAATAGACCAGATATGGGAAAATGCATAGCGTCGGCTTCGAAGCGGAGGCAACGCTGAGTTGCTTGATAGATAAAAGATAGCAGATTTCAACCGTCAACATATAACACGAACCATTTTGGGGAGCATACGTGTAGCATGCAATGATCTTAGAGATGCTGCCCTGCCTGAAGCTAATATGCAATGTCTACAGTTATGGGACGTTGTATGGAGCGAGCAAAGAGCCAAGAGCAAGCGCATGAAGGCGCTGGATGCAGAGTCCCTCCCCAAAAGAGTGCGCATTGCCCAGGACGTCGCTGCAACGTCCAGCCAGGCAGATGCAAGTGGTACAGGTGTCATTAATCGTACCATCTACAATTCTATGTGCACACACCTCATTGGCATCCCGCACGAGGCTCTGTTCGAAGGGCTAATAATAGGCTCTGGTGTTTTTGGCACAGTAAAAGAGTATACAGTTAAAGGTATATCATTTTTGCCGGAGCACATTACTTTTTGCGGAAAGCACTACAAAGGAGAAGGCAGCGCCAAGTTCGAGAGCTTCCAGGCAGAGCAGGGCATGCAGGTTCTACACCCATCGATTGTCAGGTGTATTGCCTTCACAAAAGAATCTCCTTGGATCACTATTTTTCCGTACTATAATGGCGGCTCGCTTGGTGATACTCTTCTGAAGGTCCCCTTCAGATTCAGTGAGTTCACCAGAGCAATTTTCCGTTTGGATCGAGGATGGAGACAACCCCCGCCCGATAATATTCCTTTAAGTCATCTAGAACTTTCTAAAATAAAACAAATAGTAATAACCATTCAGTGAGTTCACCAGAGCAATTTTCCGTTTGGATCGAGGATGGAGACAACCCCCGCCCGATAATATTCCTTTAAGTCATCTAGAACTTTCTAAAATAAAACAAATAGTAATAACCATGCCACATATTATGCATGCCCTGGTGGAAGGCCTAGCGGCAGCACATCTGGCAAGAATTGTACATATCGACCTACATCCATTCAATGTAGTGTTGGATTTTATAAAAGAGTTGAAGCCACGCGTAGGTATTATCGATTGGGGGTTACTGCTGAGAGCGCCCAAAAAACGGGTGTCTCTCAATTTTGTATTTGAAGCAGACAAGAACCTTGAGAAGGTGGCACAGGCAGTCTCCTACGCAGACAGAGAGCGAAATAAACGGCCGTGGATAGCCCCGGAGCTTTTTGATCCGTTTTTGATAGATGCATACACTCCTGCATCTGATGTTTTTACCTTGGGATATTTATTACAAACTTTATATGACTTTTGGCAGAAAGTACAAGAGTTGTGAATGGATTCCTATGACAAAGTTACCATGGATACTATTATTTATAAAGTCAAAAATTGGATGTACCTGCCTAATCGCGATGAGCGAAAATCAATTTTGCAAGTAGTTGAATTTTTTAGATCACTATATAGCTATCGGTGTCATTCACCCCAATTTTGTAATGATACAGTATCAGGAGATTAAGTTTCAGGAATGGCACTTTGTTTCTCTCTTCAAAATTTGATGTGTCCATCGTTTGAAATATTATCTCATTGAGTCTTTGCAATATCTCTCTCCTCTTGTGGTGTTTAAGTTTATGTTTTCTCTTCAAAATTTGATGTGCGCGCATTGTTTGAAGTATTTTTGGAGTCAAGTGGATATTTCTCATTGAGTCTTTGCAATACATATCTCCTCTCGTGGTGTTAAACTTTAAGTTTTTGAGGGTAATGGTCAATTTATCTTACATTGATCTTTACAGTTCATTAAAATCCTAAAGTCATTTATGTTCATGCAGATATGGCAGAGGCGCAAGCAAACGAGCATCAAGAGTTAGCCAAGAAGGCATATGAGCGAATGAAGGCCCTTGCACATGGCCTGACAGCCCGCGAAGCTACAAGAACAGCATGCAGGTTGTCGAAATGGACAAATCCTACTTATGCCCAATGGAAAGACATAAACAAATGCGTAACCACAGAGATGATAAAGGAAATATGCATAATTTATCCTAGAAACTCCAGTGGACTTCGCCTCCAGAGAGGCCACTGCCAACACCCACGATATACGTGAAGAGACAGTGACATTCACAAGGGAAGAACTTGCTCTCATGGTGGAGGGCACTGGATTGGAGTTAAACAAGGTCAAAGAAAGCTTAGGGGCACAGCTAGCAGAGAAGGAGAAAGAAGCTGAGCGATTATCTCAAGCGTCAACTCCTCCCCCGGCCAATAGAGGGATTCAAGAGTAGCTCACAAAGATCAGCCAAGATGTACAGAGCATCTCTTCACGTATTGCTCCTGTGAGCCAAGGAAACCACATCTCTCATTTTTTGATACATCCTGATCTTGTGGGAGTTTCTGCTGAGGCTACTAGTTCCTCCACCCCCCATGTCCTGTATGTTACAAAGTATTCGATGGGTGGAGCGGCCAGTATATACTGCCCTGTGGACACTGTTGAAATATACAAGTGAATAGGGTGTGTGCGGGAACAAGCCCTTGGTTAGAGGCTGTAAAAGAGGAGATGTAATTGTGAAAGAACCTGTGAAAAGGTGAGAAGAATCTACTAGGAGAGAATAATGGGTAGCATGAGGGAATTTAGGAGTGTGGAGTTATTCTGGGAGATATTCAGGGAAAAGAGAAGAGGTGGAGAGAATCAGGCAAAAGGTGGAGATATTCTGGGAGTGAATCATGGAGAAATCAATGGGATTAGATGCTTGATGTAAACTCTATAAATTGAGGCATAGCCCTAATGAGAATTTGCTGGTTTTTGAGTATCCATGCCTACATTAATCTATTTGCTAATTATTCACTAATTACGTCTTAATCATTTGCTAATCACTTTGTTAATGATGTTGATTCTAGTGTATGATCCACCATAGCTTATCATTATGCTCAAATTTCAACATGGTATCAGAGCCATGCCTAGAATTAATTAGGTTTATGAGCCCATTAGTTAATTAATTAGGATTAATAGTTAATTAGCAAAAAATCAAATTTTTAGTGAGTTTTCACTTCTCCCCTTCACCCCCAGCCAGTGGAGGACTCCATTCTCCTTGCACACATAACATTAGGCTAAGCCCTTTTAGTTACTTATAGTAGACTCATAGGGCTACACACACCTTAAATCTTGTGGGCCAATTCAGCGCAGAACTGCAGATTTTTGTAGATTGAAGGGCATCGTTTTTCTAAGGAATTTTTGCCATTGCTACTTCATCAAGTCAAATCCTTCTAATTCCTCCTAGCCCAAGGTGTAATCAAGCATGCTCTACAAGCTGGTGAAGACAGAATTGAGTTTCATCAAGTCTACAGTGAGATCCAAGCTCTTCATTAAATTTGCAGGTGACTTTGGTAAAACAGAGATTAAGCTTTCATTATTTGGTCAAATCTTGTGTTTCTTGGCTTAATCCTCTACTAGACTCATTGCTATTGATGCCTTTGAAAGCATTTGAGCTCATTTGAAGTGGAAGGCACCAGATCTGGACTCCCCGCATACTCTATTTTCTGCACACAAAACCGAGCATTAATTTGCTAATCAATGATTAATCAGTGCTAATCACTGTATTTTGGTGCAATTGAGGGTTCAAATTAACCATTAGGTATCTGATACAGATCCCTATAACTTCATATTGAAACTCGGAGTTGGTTTGATGCTCCAACCATCCCGAACAAATTGGTTACCCTTAATTTAATGTAATTTCTTGTAAAATTATGCTGATAAATTTGTGAAAATCATCATTTTTCATTTAACCCTTGGTTAATGCCTATAAATCTCACTCAAATTCAAGATTATTCACAGCCAGAGTTGCATTTGGGAATGTGCATTAGAATGAATGCTATACGCATTATGTATTGGGCACATTGCATCAGTGTAAAAATGGGAACAGACACTGCCCTTGTCCAGAATAAGGCAAGTGGTAAGACCTCCCGCATAAATTTGGGTTTGCATTGCATAATGACAAAAGATAAACATAAAAAGACCAAAGGAACTATCAGCAAAACATTGAAACATGTTGCTCACATGGAGCAAAAGGACCTGACGGACAAGCTCATGGCCCCAGCCATGAAAGAAGAAGAATATCTCTTCCCAAGAAGAGGATCCACACCAAGAAGAAAAATTGAAGGAAGACATGGACACGAGAAGAGAAGCTGCCATAAGAAGAGAAGTTGCCCCGAGAAGACTGAAAGAAGAGACGGACGCGTGGAGAGATGCTGCCACGAGAAGAAGACTGAAGACAAGAGAAGATGTGAGGCTCCAAAGAGTGAGGAGCCATGTGAAAATCTCTGAGAGAGAGAGAGAGAGAGACCCCACAACCCAATGTAACCTGCCCCAACAAAGTAAAACCACTTCTGAGCCACCGATGATGTAGGCCACGTGGTAGATGTATATGTGAGCACTTTAGTCAAGGTCGCGGGCACTTATAGTAGCCTTGGACACATAGAGAGAGAGAGCGTCAAGGACTATGGAGTTTAGGGACTTGAGGCACTGGTCGCGGACTGTCAAGTAAGAAAGAAACTTGATACAGGGTCCAGGTGTGCTGAGGTAACTTGAGGGGAGGAGTAGACACTGGTCACGGACTACCAAGTAAGGGGAGGCAAACTTGGTATAGGGTCTAGGTGTACTAGGATTATTCACTTGAGGGGAGGTGTTGAAATATACAAGTGAATAGGGTGTGTGTGTGGGAACAAGCCCTTGGTTAGAGGCTGTAAAAGAGGAGATGTAATTGTGAAAGAACCTATGAAAAGGTGAGAAGAATCTACTAGGAGAGAATAATGGGTAGCATGAGGGAATTTAGGAGTGTGGAGTTATTCTGGGAGATATTCAGGGAAAAGAGAAGAGGTGGAGAGAATCAGGCAAAAGGTGGAGATATTCTGGGAGTGAATCATGGAGAAATCAATGGGATTAGATGCTTGATGTAAACTCTATAAATTGAGGCATAGCCCTAATGAGAATTTGCTGGTTTTTGAGTATCCATGCTTACATTAATCTATTTGCTAATTATTCACTAATTACGTCTTAATCATTTGCTAATCACTTTGTTAATGATGTTGATTCTAGTGTATGATCCACCATAGCTCATCATTATGCTCAAATTTCAACAGACACTACTACCACTTAATATGTTTAGTGAGGCAAATGCAAAATACTTCCACATGTGCATTGTGCAGTGTCCCAATAAATCAAGGTATTTATACAGTGTTCGGCATGGCTAGCGAATATAAACCACCAGGACCTTTAGATGCAACTCCTAGTGCAATTCGTAATTTATTTCAAGATGAAAGCTAAGAAAGACATAAATCCTACTTTTGTATTGATAATTTCTCCAAATACGATTATTTGTACAAGTACTTTTTATGAAATTAAGGAAATGACTTCTTCCTCTATGTCAGTATCCTGCTCCAAAATTCTTTCACTGTTTACTCTCTCGTCTGCTAAATTAAGCTCATCTAAGTCAATGTCTAAATTGTCTTCTATCTCAAGGGTGGTGCACAACGTGCGTCCAACATCAAAGTTCTCGTCTCACAATTGTACATCCATCTGGGCATATCTTCTTCATACTCTTCGCTTTCAATGTCTCGCAAGATCTTTTCATTGCAATACATGTAAACAAGTTTATCTGCTCGATCTGCAAGAAGTCGATTGCGAATAGTATTGTGAATATATTTGTACATGCTCCAGTTTCTTTCTGAGCCTGAGTTTGAAGAGCACTGACTTAGAACCTTCATCGCAAGGTTGCGCAATAAAGCATAATGCTCACCACCATTCATCATCCACCACTTCCATGTAGGTTGCTCTTTAGCCATTTGTTGAACAAGGGAGTTGGAAAATAAATCGAAATGAGGTCATCTCCTTTATGCACTTTACACGATCATCAACATTATTATAGAAAGTGTTTACCACTTTATAAAAATCTTGCACCACCTCAACGTTGGACATCAAATCCATATTCCAATATTCAGGATCTAACATGTAAGCAGCACTGTGTAGTGGTGGATGCACTCCAATCCATCTAGCATGAAAGTACTTCAATAGAACTTTTCTTTGTCTACTGGAGAATGGTACACGCCATTGCTTTTCCACCACCACTGAATGCTCTAATTTCTCAGGACACTCCAAACTCCGCTGGACAGTCCACCATTGCATCCATGCTTCCCCGAGATTAGGTGCTCTTTGATCAAGACTTCGTACGGCATACATAACAGGCATCATTACATGGTATGCATCCATCACACTGTTCCACCAACTTCTTCTCGTAAATGAAATGCCATGCATGTAAATGTTTCGCAAACTGCATCTTTATTTCTAAGAAGAGACTCAAAAGTGTAAAAGTGAGTGCAAAACCTAGTCTCCGCTGCTGGAAGCTTTAACATAACTGACATGCGAGGTCGAAAAATATCTAACACTCTCTGTCTCTTGAGCATGAATCTCACAAGCTGGCGAGCAGTGTCGACGATTGAGGTAAACCATTTGGTATCATCACTTTTATACCAATCTTTTAATACAAGATTCAAACTATGAGTATTATAGCCTACCGGAAAAACATGTGGATATTGTCGCTGTAGGATTTTGGATGCATTTTTGCAATTCTTTGCATTATCCATGACGACTTGGACTACATTTTTGGCACCCACTTCCTCTATCACAGAGCCAATGACTTGAGCAATGTAAGCCCCACTTTTGATTGAACCAGCTGAATCCACGGCACGGATGAAAGTCTCACCTCTAGGTGAAATAACCATTATATTAATTAATGGTTTTCTTTGTACATTAGACCATCCATCACTTACTATACTACATCCAGAAAGCTCTACTGCTCGATCTACAAGAAGTGCGAATAGTACTGTGAATATATTTGTACATGCTCTAGTTTCTTTCTGAGCCTGAGTTTGAAGAGCACTGACTTAGAACCTTCATCGCAAGGTTGCGCAATAAAGCATAATGCTCACCACCATTCATCATCCACCACTTCCATGCAGGTTGCTCTTTAGCCATTTGTTGAACAAGGGAGTTGGAAAATAAACCCTCTTTCAATCGAAATGAGGTCATCTCCTTTATGCACTTTACACGATCATCAATATTATTATAGAAAGTGTTTACCACTTTATAAAAATCTTACACCACCTCAACGTTGGACATCAAATCCATATTCCAATATTCAGGATCTAACATGTAAGCAGCACTGTGTAGTGGTGAATGCGCTCCAATCCATCTAGCATGAAAGTACTTCAATAGGACTTTTCTTTGTCTTTCTACTGGAGAATGGTACACGCCATTGCTTTTCCACCACTGAATGCTCTAATTTCTCAGGACACTCCAAACTCTGCTGGACAGTCCACCATTGCATCCCGAGATTAGGCGCTCTTTGATCAAGACTTCGTACGGCATACATAACATGCATCATTACATGGTATGCATCCATCACACTGTTCCACCAACTTCTTCTCGTAATAAGCGCTGCCTTCAAGACTTTGATTTTCTCTTTCACTTTTTCAAGTTAAGTGCCCTCCCAGTCATGAAATGCCATGCATGTAAATGTTTCGCAAACTGCATCTTTATTTTGAAGAAGAGACTCAAAAGTGTAAAAGTGAGTGCAAAACCTAGTCTCCGCTGGAAGCTTTAACATAACTGACATGCGAGGTTGAAAAATATCTAACACTCTCTGTCTCTTGAGCATGAATCTCACAAGCTGGCGAGCAGTGTCGACGATTGAGGCAAACCATTTGGTATCGTCACTTTTATACCAATCTTTTAATACAAGATTCAAACTATGAGTAGTAGAGCCTACCAGAAAAACATGTGGATAGTGCCGCTGTAGGATTTTGGATGCATTCTTGCAATTCATTGTCCATGACGATTTGGACTACATTTTTAGCACCCACTTCCTCTATCACAGATCCAATGACTTGAGCAATGTAAGCCCCAGTTTTGATTGAACCAGCAGAATCCACGGCACGGATGAAAGTCTCACCTCTAGGTGAAATAACCATTATATTAATTAATGGTTTTCTTTGTACATTAGACCATCCATCACTTACTATACTACATCCAGAAAGCTCTATATTGCTAAGAATTATTCTTTGTACACGTTCTTTTACTTGCGCATAACATTTCTCTAATAGATCATTTCGCATAGCATGGTGCGTAGGCAGTGAAAACCCTGGTCCAAACTCACCAATTTTCTTCCATGCTCTCTTCCAATGCTTACTATCCACCATCATCATAGCACTCCCAGAAAAGTAAATCGCTTCAGCAAGGGCGAGTTGTGCATCATCGAGCCGACCTTGACGTAGGCTTTCTTGCAAATGAAGTTTGACGCATGGGTATATTTCCTACGTCAAAGTTCCGCTTGCAGGAAGATGCACTGGGTAGATTACTTTCTGGTTGCACATTGGCGTTCGGAGTACAAGCAGGAGATGTAGCGAGAGTTTGATTAGAGCAACAGTGTTCTTGCTACCTTGATACATTAACGGTAGGAGTGTAATGTTTTCTTGAATCTTTCTTTTGAATTTCTTCTCTTATGCGTTTGGCCACTACAGGTGCAGAGGGGTGGGTACATGACTTTTTCTTCGGTCTGCCTAAAAAGTATTCTCTTAGTCGATGCGTCCCACCTGATTTTACTGCATGGCATAGCTTACACTCCCAATCTATGAATCGATCACCAACGTTAATTGCATATTGCCACTCTATCCCAGGTGCCTTTTTTTTCCTACTATTTGGAATTTGGACTCTATTGGAGGTATCACTGGATCCAACATTGTCCTCCATCTCAACAAATAACCTATTCAACCAAGCATATAACAATGAATACACAAATGAAAAAACA
The DNA here is from genome assembly GCF_041138505.1 of Cibotium barometz. Lineage (NCBI taxonomy): Eukaryota > Viridiplantae > Streptophyta > Polypodiopsida > Cyatheales > Cibotiaceae > Cibotium > Cibotium barometz. The sequence continues at coordinate 835,182 of NC_141104.1, forward strand.
ACAAAGTCACTCACGTATTACAAAACATACATTAGCAGACAAACTACTTCGAAACTATCTTGACAAACACAAAAGATCATCACATAACACAAAACTACTTCGAAACTATCTTGCAAGGTCTGACTACAAAACTACTTCGAAACTATCATGCACATTGCACCCCCAATGAAGGATGCCTTTTGTACCCAATTAAGGATACTCTACACAATCAAAGATCTATGCTTGCCCAATACTCTAGTATAGGACAATAGACCTTCTCTAACATTCACAAAGAAAATCAAAGGTCTATGCTTGTCCAATACTCTAGTATAGGAAAATAGACCCTTGTCTACTCTAAACTATATCAAGTATCAAGAACCAATACAAGCCCCTAAGCAAGACTCTTGGCTCCATCAAACCATTCATAAAGCAGAATCAGGTAGATTACCTACATAGCTCAAATGCAAAGCTGAATGACTCCAAATTTGTCCTTAAATCTCTGCAAGTATTAGCTACGAATCACACCCTACCCTCAATTCAAAGAACTAAGGACGAGTGGCTCAATAGCCTTAGGAGTGCCTACAAGGAAAGATGACAGCCCCCAAGATAAGGACGTTCTTCCCAAGAGGACACTTCTAGCAACTCCAGAGCTCTACAAGTACTTTGAGGAGAGATATCACGCCCCCAAAACAAGGACTATCTCCCCAAAAGTTCCACAATGGGTGTCGGGCAGTGTTTATAAACAAAACAGAACCCCGCCGGGGTTCTTTTGTTTTCCCAGCGGGCCCGTCGGGAAAACAAAAAGCCCGGAGGTGTTATTACGAGACTAGTGGGTTCTGGCAGGTCATTGCTAAGGTCATGTGAATATACAATGTGATCAAAAGTTTTAATATGTTAACAACAGGTTTTGTTAACGTGATCACGAAATTGTGAAGACGTTAATGAAATCCCTGATGCTTATTCAAATACATGAATGCACAGCATATAGATGTGAGTGCATAGATGAACACAATACTAAATGCATGTATCTGTGGTATACGTGCACACATATATCATGCATAGTGCAAGGCTGCAGAGGTTGAACGTAGATATATAACCAACGATAAAGTGCTCCCCTAAACACCTATTTGAGGTGGAAAAGTTTGCTAGAAAATTTAATTTCTCCGAGTAAAACTTAAAACTGGCAAGCATTAAGTGCACAGATGCATGCAGGCATGTGTAAGCATATGTGATGCAACCTTATAAAGCCAGAATTATAACGGAGGAGCACAAAACTGAAAAAGACACTTAGCGAGGAGCGAAAGTTCCTAACCCAGAAAAACGGAAGTCACATCTACAGCACAGCCTAAGCATATCTGCCAAGGTGTAAAATCCTTGCCAAAAGGCTTGCGACTATCCATTCACCCCCATCACAAGGTCCAAATCATTCTTGAAGTTTTCCGCCTTTTTGCTGAATGGGTCTATTTTAACACCTAGTCAAATTGATTTATGTTGTTCCCAAAACACATTCCACTAAATATGCTTCGACGGAATAGTCAATTTGATTTATGTTCATTTATGTTGTTCCCAAAAACGCACTCCAAAGACCGAATTAGGTAAAGTGGGAAAAATCCCATTCCCACATTGAAAAATTTAATGCATTTAATCTAGAATCTACCTTTTTCAACCTATAAAAAATTTAAAGATGGTTTGCTTTATCAAGTGATACTAGATTGAACCTAGCTTAATCTTAGAAATAGAAAGGTTTCAAGATTTTTTAGATCCACCACTTGTATATTTTACAATTAAAGAGGATTTTTAGATCCACCACTTGGCCATTCTATAGTCCATAAGAACCCAAGATCAGATTCTACCATTTGGTCAACCTAGACCCCCAATTAAAAACAATGGTACAAGAGATTGTATATTGAGAGTCCCCTTAGAGTAGGATGCACTCTTCAATTTAAGACTTCATTGTAATGAACAAGACTAAATGGACAAGAATTTTAAAAATTGATATGGTGAATGTATCCTTATATACCAACCACTACAAATTAACATTATTAAGGATAGAAAGAGTCTCCTTGGAGTAGGATGCACTTTGTCAAAATTACGATTATAAATTTTCATTTTGATGAAGCTTATTCTACTAAAGAAATAATAAAACTTTTGCATTAACAACCAAAAGATAAAAGGATAAAAGGAGTCCCCTTAAAGTAGGATGCACTTTGTGGATACATAAGAGGAGTCTCCTTAGACTAGGATACACTCCATCTATGAATTTATATATTGTGTTAAAAATTGTTCAATGCATTGCAAAGATACACAATTGAACAGTCTGCTCCCAAAGTTGGCCAAATTACAAAGCCCTCTATATTTTGTTATAATAGAGACCATTTACAAAGACCATTTACATTCAATTATAAAAGGGAGTAACAAAATGTGCTAGTATCATGGGGGTGTAGTTTTGATTTTAAGGGGTTCTAGCTCCACCACATGGTAGAGCTAGAATTTTGAGCTAGCTCTACCATGTGGAGCTACAACACATTGAGGAGGATTTAAAGATGTTTAGATCCACCACTTGGCCATTCTACAGTCCATAAGAAACCAAGATATAACATTTGATTGATCTAGACTCCCAATTACAAACATTGATACAAGAGATTGTATATTGAGAGTCTCCTTAGAGTAGGATGCACTCTCCAATTTTAAAGCTTCATTGTAATGAACAAGATTTTATAAATTGAGGTGGTGAAGGTATAATACTTATATATACAATCGCTACAGATTAACATTATTAAAGATAGAAAGAGTCTCCTGGAGTAAAGATAGAAAGAGTCTCCTTAGAGTAGGATGCACTCCATCTATGACTCCATTATAATAAAACATTGTAAATGAAAATGAATTTATTTTTTTGTGTTAAAATATGTTCAATGCCTTGCAAAAGGCACACAATTGAACAGCACGCTCCCGAAGATGACCAGATTACAAAGACCCTTTATATTTTATTATAATAGTAGAGACTATTTACATTTAATTACAAAAGGGAGTAACAAAATGTGCTAGTGTCATGGGGGTGTATTGGTTGAATGAGGTATTGAGCTTCTTTTTAAGCATGTTCATTTTGTGTACTCACAAGATCACACACTTAGATTATTCTCTCAATTATTATCTTGATTGTTGAACACATGGAGTCCCCAAAAGAAATGAACTTTTTAAAAGAAAACTCGTGTAGTTATTTGTCTGAAATGGACAATGTAGCGAGATATTTGCCTTGTTGCTCATATTGAGGTGTCTAGCATGGCTAGCAGTCCAATGCAATCACTTTAGATCTAGCACTTGTCTATTATAGAGCTGAAAAGAATTTCTTGATCCATGACTTATCCATTCTAGATCCTGTTCCACCACTTGGACATTATAGAGCTAGACTTCAGTGGATGCAAGCTCCACCAAATGGTAGATCTAGGCTCAAAATTCTAGTCGTATTGTATGACTTCCAAAGGTTTAGGTCTACCACACACATGGATACTAGCTCCACCATGTGGTTAGGCCAAAATACCATGAAGAGACCATGGCTGCTATCTCCACCACATGGTGGAGCTAGAGCTCAATAAGATACCACATGGTGGACCTAGCTAGCTCCACCATGTGGTGGAGCTAGAGCTCAATAAGATACCACATGGTGGAGCTAGCTAGCTCCACCACATGGTGGAGCTAGAGCTCAATAAGATACCACATGGTGGAGCTAGAACTCCACCACATGGTGGAGCTAGAGCTCAATAAGATACCACATGGTGGAGCTAGCTAGCTCCATGAAATTATACAGCTAGACTTCAATGGATGGTAGCTCCACCACATGGTAGATATAGACATAGAATTCTAGCTCTACCATCCCATATGGTGGAGCTTGATTTTAAGGGATTCTAGCTCTACCACATGGTAGAGCTAGAATTCTGAGCTAGCTCTACCACGTGGAGCAAGAACACGAATTGATAGAACCAAGATCTACCATTTGTTCAATCTAGACCCCCAAGTAAAAACATTGATACAAGAGATTGTATATTGAGAGTCCCCTTAGAGTAGGATGCACTCTCCAATTTTAAGACTGCATTGTAATGAGATTGTATATTGAGAGTCTCCTTAGAGTAGGATGCACTCTCCAATTTTAAGACTGCATTGTAATGAACAAAGACTAAATAAACAAGAATTTATAATTTGACATGGTGAAAGTTTCCTTATATACACAACTACTACAAATTAACATTATTAAAGATAGAGAGAGTCTCCTTGCAGTAGGATGCCCTTTGTCAAAATGATAGTTAAAAGTCTTCACCTACTCTACTAAAAAAATAATAATTTGCAAAGTTTGACCAAAAGATAAAAGGATAAAAGGAGTCCCCTTAGAGAAGGATGCACTCCATTTATGACTCAATTATAATAAGACATTGTAAATGAACATGAATTTATTGCTTGTGCTAGAATTTGTTCAATGCTTTGCAAAGGCAAACATTTGAACAGTATGCTCCATAAGAGGCCTGATTACAATATCATATTTCAATATATGGACTTTTATTACATTAAAAAAAGGCCAAATTACTTGCATCCTCTACATTTGATTATATTAGGGACAAACAAAATGAGCTTCATGGTGGTGTATTACTTTCATGATGCCTCCTCTTGTTGCTTTGCTTGATTTTCACTCTCTGCTTGCCTCTCTGCCTCAGCTTCAGCCTCCTCTCGTTGCTTTCTTTGAATTTCAAGTTGTTCCTGCCCCTCTGCCTCAGCATTAGCCTCCTGCTATCGCTTCCACAGCTCTGCCTTTTTCCTATTCTCTACTTCCAATTTCTCTTCTTCAAGCCATTTCTTCATCACATCATCTGAGAATTGGTTAGGTTTTTCTTCAAAGGCATTATCCCATGTATACTCTTGCCGATCTTCATTCTGTAGCCACATAAAAACAACCAATTTCTTAAATCTTCTGTAAAAAAACTATACCTTTCCTTGGAAGGTTGATGGTACAATTCTGGGACTATTAACCAGGTTCCTCGCTCATTCTTAAACACCTTATAGTAGCTATCATCAATTATCAATGTATTTTTCTTGTTGTACAAAGGATGCAGACCCCAAAAGGTCTCAAGCTTTTTAAAGAAAACTTGTCTATTCTGCACAACCCATGTGGATTTTGAACAAATTGAATGCTCTTGTGAGAGAACACCTGCAAACTTGGGCTTTTGTTGTGGAAATACTGTGTCAATTATTCCAGAGAGCTTAGTTCTCCTACATGCGCTCCAAATAAAAACATAAAAGAATTGAATACACCAATCTAAGAACTCATGTGCATCCTTGTGACATAGGACATAATGATATTGGTTAATTGGGTATTTTACCAACTCGTTGCTATAAGGAGGATCCTTCTCATCATATTGGGTTTCGACAACATGGCACAACAAACCATTGAGGTTTAGAATAATAGCCCTCCTATCATCCTCTTTGCGTAGGGGTACGCATATTGGGTCTGACAAATACCATGTCAGTATGATAACCCCCTCAGAAGGATGCACAAAGCGCAACCTTGCATCAATTTCCCGTAGACGGTCAAGACGGCACTGAACCAACTGTCTTCGTACACTCTGGATTTTCTTGGACATGTGACGTACTAATGCTCTGTGACGAAGAAGTCGCCTCTGCCAAATTAGAATCAATCACATGACCTGGAAAAAAATGAGCATGCTTAATGATAAAGGTGGGCATGTTGGGGAAGGCATGTTACAACTACTCTTATGCAAAGATAGATTTTAAACAATTACAAAACAAATGTGACTATGCACGCTAACATTAAACTATATTCTGTTCCAAAATGTTGACTTGAGTTGCATTACAAAATGACCCAAGATGCAAAGACTCTTTCCATTTGATTCTAAAAAGACGCGACAAAATGTGCTAGCAGGTATCAGAATGTGGTGAAATTAGAATGCATTGATCTAGATCAACCACTCTAGCTCAACCATGTGGTAGGGCTAGAATATTTTTAAATCTAGTTCTACCATGTGATAGAGCTATATCAAAGTATTCTAGCTCGATCCCATGACAAAATTAGAAATAATATTTGAAGTCCAGCTCTAGCACGTAGTAGAGCTGTATCAAAATATTTTAGCTAGACCCCATGGTAGAACTAGAATGGTTTGAAGTCCAACTCAACCATGTGGTGACGTGGAAGAGCTAGAATGCATTGATCTAGCTCTACCATATGGTAGAGCTAGAACGCTTTCAAGTCTAGCTCTACCATGTCGTGGAGCTAGAATGCTTTGAAGTCTAGCTCTACCATGAGGTGGAGCTAGAAGGCATTGATCTAGCTCTACCATAGTCCAAATATGTAGGAATTAAAATCACAAGACAAAGATCAAGCTTCCATACATTTTCAAATTAGGAGGCCCCTTATAGTAGAGTGCACTCTAACATTTATAAAATTATCTGAAGAGTAATACATTTGCCACTACTTTAAAAACAGGATAAAATTTCTTGTCAATTCATGATTACAAAAAGATAAAATTCCTCCAAAAAAATACAATCCTTGTGACAAATGGCTTCTTTAAGTGAATACTCCTTGGAACAATATCCTTGAAATAAATCTGCAAGAAACCATCATAAATTAAGTTTCTTCATTGTGAATACAAAATTGTTGTATAAAATCATATATTTGGTTATAATTATCATTTATGTTGGGTAGTACCTTAGTTATTTCTATCCCATTGGAGAAGATTGTACTCATTTAACACCTTGTTTATGAAAGCCCTTGCATTGGCTGCCTTCAACTGCGTTCTAGTCGGCGTCAAAGAGGCATAAAAATCGAATCATTCATCGACAAATGTGTGGCAAGCAACCCGGATCTTTCTTGTTGTGTTCAGATGCGATTCAGACTCATTTCGGATCCGAAACTCTATTATGGCGATTTTGCACTATCTTCGCCGGGACCCAAATTTGACGCGCTGGGAGAAGTGATTGCGATGCCCAAATCCATGCATGGAGTGATGTGGACATAGAGAAACTTCCCTAGCACAAGTGTGTGTGGTCCGTTCTCTGATGGGGTCCTGGATCCTCAACTTCTAACTGTCCGAATAATCCGGGTTCTCGAAAAAGATGCACGAGCGTGATAAATGGCATAAACTTTTAACAGTGGCCCAAACGGCGCCGAAGAGGCATGAAAATCGAATCATGCATGGACAAATGTGTGGCAAGCAACCCGGATCTTTCTTGTTGTGTTCAGATGCGATTTGGACTCAAAAACTCTGTTATGGCGATTTTGCACTATCTTGGTCCGGACCCAACTTTGACGTGCTGGGAGAAGTGATTGCGATGCCCAAATCCATGCACGGAGTGATGTGGACATACAGGAACTTCCCTAGCACAAGTCCGTGTGGTCCATTCTCTGATGGGGTCCCAGATCCTCAACTTCTAACTATCCGAATCCAGGTTCTCGAAAAAGATGCACGAGCATGGTAAATGGCAGAAATTTTCAACAGTGACCCAAACGGCACCGAAGAGGCATGAAAATCGAAACCTGCATGGACAAATGTGTGGCAAAAGCAACCCGGATCTTTCTTGTCGTGTTCAGATGCGATTCGGACTCATTTCGGATCCGAAAGTCTGATATGGCGATTTTGCACTATCTTCGCCGAGACCCAACTTTGACGCGCTGGGAGAAGTGATTGCGATGCCCAAATCCATGCACGGAGTGATGTGGACATAGAGAAACTTCCCTAGCACAAGTTCGTGTGGTCTGTTCTCTGATGGGATCCTGGATCCTCAACTTCTAACTGTCCGAATCCGGGTTCTCGAAAAAGATGCACGAGCGTGGTAAATGGCGAAAATTTCCAACCGTGGTCCAAACGGCCCCGAAGAGGCATGAAAATCAAATCATGCATGGAAAAATGTGTGGCAAGCAACCCGTATCTTTCTTGTTGTGTTCAGATGCGATTCGGACTCATTTCGGATCCGAAACTGTGATATGGCGATTTTGCACTATCTCCGCCGGGACCCAACTTTGACGCGCTGGGAGAAGTGATTGCGATGCCCAAATCCATGCACGGAGTGATGTGGACATAGAGCAACTTCCCTAGCACAAGTCCGTGTGGTCCGTTCTCTCAAGGGATCCCGGATCCTCAACTTCTAACTGTCCGAATCTGGGTTCTCGAAAAAGATACACGAGCGTGCCAAATGGCAGAAATTTCCAACCGTCGCCCAAACGGCGGCGAAGAGGCATGAAAATCGAATCATGCATGGATAAATGTGTGGCAACCAACCCGGATTTTTCTTGTTGTGTTCAGATGCGATTCGGACTCATTTCGGATCCGAAAATCTGTTATGGTTATTTTGCACTATTTTCATCCCAACTTTGACGCGCTGGGAGAAGTGATTGCGATGCCCAAATTCGTGCACGGAGTGATGTGGACATATAGCAAGTTCCCTAACACAAGTCCGTGTGGTCCGTTCTTTGATGGGGTCCCGAATCCACAACTTCTAACTGTCCGAATCCGGGTTCTCGAAAAAGATGCACGAGCGTGCCAAATGGCAAAAATTTCCAACCGTGGCCCAAACGGCGCCGAAGAGGCATGAAAATCGAATCATGCATGGACAAATGTGTGGCAAGAAACCCGCATCTTTCTTGTTGTGTTCACATGCGATTCAGACTCATTTCGGATCCGAAACTCTGTTATGGCGATTTTGCACTATCTTCGTCGGGACCCAACTTTGACACGTCGGGAGAAGTGATTGCGATGCCCAAATCCATGAACGGAGTGATGTGGAAATAGAGCAACTTCCCTAGCAGAAGTCCTTGTGGTCCGTTCTCTGATGGGGTCCCAGATCCTCAACGTCTAATTGTCGGAATCCGGGTTCTCGAAAAAGATACACCAGAGTGCCAAATGCAAAAATTTCAAACAGGGGCCCAAACGGCCATTTGTTTGTCTTGCATAGAGTGAGAAGTTTTACTTCCCAATTTGAAAGCCAACATTAGCAATATATTTTCTTATCTTGTCAAACCATTCACTAGGTGTTTGCTTCAAGACTTTGCACAACTAGTGTGGCAACTTCATCCACATATCCTGATAGCTGCACCATATACACGTCTCTCGAAAATAGCTATGTAGAAAGTTATTCTTTACATCCATCTTACAAAAAGAGTAATTCTTATCTGTAGCCATGGAAACAACAGCTCTCATTGTTGTGTCGAAATCAAATCATGAATGGACAAATGTGTGGCAAGCAACCCGGATCTTTCTTGTTGTGTTCAGATGCGATTCGGACTCATTTCGGATCCGAAACTCTGTTATGGCGATTTTGCACTATCTTCGCTCCGCCGGGACCCAACTTTGACGCGCTGGGAGAAGTGATTGCGATGCCCAAATCCATGCACGGAGTGATGTGGACATAGAGCAACTTCCCTAGTACAAGTCCATGTGGTCCGTTCTCTGATGGGGTCCCGGATCCTCAACTTCGAACTGTCCGAATCCGGGTTCTCGAAAAAGATGCACGAGCATGCCAAATGGCGAAAATTTCCAACCGTGGCCCAAACGGCGCCAAAGAGGCATGAAAATCGAATCCTTCATGGACAAATGTGTGACAAGCAACCCGGATCTTTCTTGTTGTGTTCAGATGCGATTCGGACTCATTTCGGATCCGAAACTCTCTTATGGCGATTTTGCACTATCTTCGTCGAGACCTAACTTTGACGCGCTGGGAGAAGTGATTGCGATGCCCAAAGCCATGCACGGAGTGATGTGGACATAGAGGGACTTCCCTACTAGTACAAGTCCGTGTGGTCCGTTCTCTGATGGGGTCCCGGATCCTCAACTTCTAAACTGTCCGAATCCGGGTTCTCAAAAAAGATGCACGAGCGTGCCAAATGGCAAAAATTTCCAACCGTGGCCCAATCGGCGCCGAAGAGGCATGAAATGCATTTGAGGTCTAGCTCTACCATGTGGTAGAGCTAGAATGCATTGATCTAGCTGTGTACCATGCAAATCAACAAAACGAATTACTCCAAGAAGAGACCATGATGAGAACCAAGGAGCTACAATTGCATTCGATCTAGCTCTACAATGTGGTGGAGCTAATATGCATCGACCTAGACCACATCGTAGAACTAGAATGCTTTAAGGTCTAGCTCTACCATGTGGTGGAGCTAGAATTGCATTTGAGGTCTAGCTCTACCATGTGGTAGAGCTAGAATGCATTGTTCTAGCTGTGTACCATGCAAATTAACAAAACCAATTACTTTAAGAAGACACCATGACGAGAACCAAGGAGCTAGAATTACATTTGATCTAGCTCTACCATGCAGTAGAGCTGTGTTCTACCTAGACCACATTGTAGAGCAAGAATGCTTTGAGGTCTAGCTCTACCATGTGGTAGAGCTAGAATTAATTTGAGGTCTACCGTGGCAAATGGCAGAAATTTCGAACCGTGGCCCAGAGGTGTCGAAGAGGCATGAAATTCGAATCATGCATGGAAAAATGTGTGGCAAGCAACTAGGATCTTTCTTGTTGTGTTCAGATACGATTCGGACTCATTTCGGACCCGAAACTCTGTTATGGCGATTTTGCACTATCTTCGCCGGGACCCAACTTTGACGCACTAGGAGAACTGATTGTGATGTCCAAATCCATGCACGGAGTGATGTGGACATATAGAAACTTCCCTAGCACAAGTCCATGTGGTCCGTTCTGTGATGGGGTCCCGGATCCTGAACTTCTAACTGTCCGAATCCAGGTGCTCGAAAAAGATGCACGAGCGTGCCAAATGGTGGAAATTTCCAACCGTGGCCCGAACCACACCGAAGAGGCATGAAATTCAAATTATGCATGGACAAATGTGTGGCAAACAATCGGGATCTTTCTTGTTGTGTTCAGATGCGATTCGGACTCATTTTGGACCCGAAACTCTGTTATGGCGATTTTGCACTATCTTGGTCGGGACCCAACTTTGATGCGCTGGGAGAACTGATTGCGATGCCCAAATCCATGCACGGAGTGATGTGGACATAGAGAATCTTCCCTAGCACAAGTCTATGTTGTCTATTCTTTGATGGGGTCCCGGATCCTCAACTTCTAACTGTCCAAATCCGGGTTCTCGAAAAAGATGCAGGAGCGTGCCAAATGGCGGAAATTTCCAACCGTGGCCCAAACGGCACCGAAAAGGCATGAAATTCAAATCATGCATGGACAAATGTGTGGCAAGCAACTTGGATCTTTCTTGTTGTGTTCAGATGCGATTCGGACTCATTTCGGAGCCGAAACTCTGTTATGGCGATTTTGCACTATCTTCGCCGGGACCCAACTTTGACGTGCTGGGAGAAGTGATTGCGATGCCCAAATCCATGCACGGAGTGATGTGGACATAGATCAACTTCCCTAGCACAAGTTTGTGTGGTCCGTTCTCTCAAGGAGTCCCAGATCCTCAACTTCTAACTGTCCAAATTCAGGTTCTCGAAAAAGATGCACGAGCGTGCCAAATGGCGGAAATTTCCAACCGTGGCCCAAACGGCGCCGAAGAGGTATGAAAATAGAATCATGCATGGACCAATGTGTGGCAACCAACCCGGATCTTTCTTGTTGTGTTCAGATGCGATTCAGACTCATTTCGGATCCGAAACTCTGTTATGGCGATTTTGCACTGTCTTCGTCGAGACCCAACTTTGACGCGCTGGGAGAAGTGATTGCGATGCCCAAATCCATGCACAGAGTGATGTGGATATAGAGCAACTTCCCTAGCACAAGTCCGTGTGGTGCATTCTCTGATGGGGTCCCGGATCCTCAACTTCTAACTATCTGAATCCGGGTTTTCGAAAAAGATGCACGAGCGTGCCAAATGGCAGAAATTTCCAACCGTGGCCCAAACGGCACGGAAGAGGCATGAAAATCGAATCATGCATGGATAAATGTGTCGCAAGCAACCCGGATCTTTCTTGTTGTGTTCAGATGCGATTCGGACTCATTTCGGATCCGAAACTCTGTAATGGCGATTTTGCACTATCTTCGTCGGGACCCAGCTTTGACACATCGGGAGAAGTGATTGCAATGCCCAAATCCATGCACGGACTGATGTGGACATAAAGCAACTTCCCTAGCACAAGTCCATGTGGTCCATTCTCTGATGGGGTCCTGGATCCTCAACTTCTAACTGTCCGAATTCGGGTTCTCGAGAAAGATGCACAAGCATGCCAAATGGCTGAAATTTCCAACAGGGGGCCAAACGGCACCGAAGAGGCATAAAATTCGAATCATGCAAGGACAAATGTGTGGAAAGCAACCTGGATCTTTCTTGTTATGTTCACATGCGATTCGGACTCATTTTGGATCCGAAACTCTGTTATGGTAACTTTGCACTATCTTCGCCGGAACCCAAATTTGACACGCTGGGAGAATTGATTGTGATGTCCAAATCCATGCACGGAGTGATGTGGACATAGAGAAACTTCCCTAGCACAAGTCCGTGTGGTCCATTCTCTGATGGGGTCCCGGATCCTCAACTTCTAACTGTCCGAATCCCGGTTCTCGAAAAAGATGCACGAGCGTGCCAAATGGCAAAAATTTCCAACCATGGCCCAAACGGCGTCGAAGAGGCATGAAAATCGAATCATGCATGTACAAATGTGTGGCAAGCAACCCGGATCTTTCTTGTTGTGTTCAGTTGCGATTCGGACTCATTTCAGATCCAAAACTCTGTAATGGCGATTTTGCACTATCACCGGGACCCAACTTTGACGTGCCGGGAGAAGTGATTGCGATGCCTAAATCCATGCACGGAGTGATGTGGACATAGAGGAACTTCCCTAGCACAAGTTCGTGTGGTCCATTCTCTGATGGATCCCAGATCCTCAACTTCTAACTGTCCGAATCCGGGTTGTCTCGAAAAAGATGCACGAGCATGCTAAATGGCAGAAATTTCCAAGATTGGCCCAAACGGCGCCGAAGAGGCATGAAAATCTAATCCTGCATGGAAAAATGTGTGGCAAGCAACCCGGATCTTTCTTGTTGTGTTAAGATGCAATTCGGACTCATTTCGAATCCGAAACTCTGATATGGCGATTTTGCACTATCTTCGGCGGCACCTAACTTTGACGCGCTGGGAGAAGTGATTGCGATGCCCAAATCCATGCACGGAGTGATGTGGACATAGAGCAACTTCCCTAGCACAAGTCCGTGTGGTCCATTCTCTGATGGGGTCCCGGATCCTCAACTTCTAACTGTTCGAATCCCGGTTCTCAAAAAAGATGCACGAGTGTGCCAAATGGCAGAAATTTCCAACCGTGGCCCAAACGGCGCCGAAGAGGCATGAAAATCGAATCATGCATGGACAAATGTGTGGCAACCAACCCGGATCTTTCTTGTTGTGTTCAGATGCGATTCAGACTCATTTCAGATTCGAAACTCTGTAATGGGGATTTTTCACTATCTTCGCCGGGACCCAACTTTGACGTGCCGGGAGAAGTGATTGCGATGCCCAAATCCATGCACAAAGTGATGTAGACATAGAGCAAGTTCCCTAGCACAAGTCCATGTGGTTCGTTCTCTGATGGGATCCCGGATCCTCAACTTCTAACTGTCCGAATCCGGGTTCTCGAAAAAGATGCACGAGCGTGGTAAATGGTAAAAATTGCGAACAGTGGCCCAAACCGCGTCGAAGAGACATGAAATTCGAATCATGCAAGGAAAAATGTGTGGCAAGCAACCCGGATCTTTCTTGTTGTGTTCAGATGCGATTCGGACTCATTTCGGATCTGAAACTCTGTTATGGCGATTTTGCACTATCTTCGCCCGGGACCCAACTTTGACGTGCTGGGAGAGAAGTGATTGCGATGCCCAAATCCATGCACGGAGTGATGTGGACATAGAGCAACTTCCCTAGCACAAGTTCGTGTGGTCCATTCTCTGATGGGGTCCTGGATCCTCAACTTCTAACTGTCCGAATCCGGGTTCTCAAAAGATGCACGAGCGTGATAAATGGCAGAAAATTCCAACAGTGGCCCAAACTACACCGAAGAGGCATGAGAATCGAATCATGCATGGACAAATGTGTGGCAAGCAACCCGGATCTTTCTTGTTATGTTCAGATGTGATTCCGACTCATTTCGGATTCGAAACTCTATTATGGTGATTTTGCACTATCTTCACCGGGACCCAACTTTGACGCACAGGGAGAACTGTTTGCGATGCCCAAATCCATGCACGAAGTGATGTGGACATAGAGCAACTTCCCTAGCACAAGTTCGTGTGGTCCGTTCTCTGATGGGGTTCCGGATCCTCAACTTCTAACTGTCCAAATCCGGGTTCTCGAAAAAGATGCACGAGCATGCCAAATGGCGAAAATTTCCAACCGTGGCCCAAACGGCACCGAAGAGGCATGAAATTCGAATCATGCATGGACAAATGTGTGGCAAGCAACCCCGATATTTCTTGTTGTGTTTAGATGCGATTCGGACTCATTGCGGACCCGAAACTCTATTATGGCGATCTTGCACTATCTTCACATGGACCCAACTTTGATGCGCTGGGAGAAGTGATTGCGATGCCCAAATCCATGCACGGAGTGATGTGGACATAGAGCAACTTCCCTAGCACAAGTCCCTGTGGTCTGTTCTCAGATGGGGTCCCAGATCCTCAACTTCTAACTGTCCGAATCCGGGTTTTCGAAAAAGATGCACGAGTGTGGTAAATGGCAGAAATTTCCAACCGTGGCCCAAACGGTGCCGAAGAAGTATAAAAACCGAATCATGCATGGACAAATATGTGGCAAGCAACCCGGATCTTTAGATGCGATTCGGACTCATTTCGGATCCGAAACTCTGTTATAGCGATTTTGCACTATCTTCGCCGGGATCCAACTGTGACGCACTGGAAGAAGTGATTGCGATGCCCAAATCCATGCACGGAGTGATGTGGACATAGAGAAACTTCCCTAGCACAAGTTCGTGTGGTCCGTTTATCTGATGGGGTCCCGGATCCTCAACTTCTAATTGTCCGAATTCGGGTTCTCGAAAAAGATGAACGAGCATGCCAAATGCCGAAAATTTTCAACCGTGGCCCAAACGGCACCGAAGAGGCATGAAATTCAAATTATGCATGGAAAAATGTGTGCCAAGCAACCCGGATCTAGCTGTGTACCATGCAGATCAACAAAATCAATTACTCTAAGAAGAGACCTACTTCACATGACGAGAACCAAGGAGCTACAATTGCATCCGATCTAGCTCTACCATGTGGTGGAGCTAGAATGCATCGATCTAGCTATGTACCATGCAGATCAACAAAATCAGCTACTCCAAGAAGAGATCTACTTCACATGACAAGAA
The DNA here is from genome assembly GCF_041138505.1 of Cibotium barometz. NCBI lineage: Eukaryota > Viridiplantae > Streptophyta > Polypodiopsida > Cyatheales > Cibotiaceae > Cibotium > Cibotium barometz. The sequence goes on from NC_141104.1 coordinate 850,489, forward strand.
CCAAGAAGCTAGAATTGCATTTGATCTAGCTCTACCATGTGGTAGAGCTGTATCCAACCTAGACCACATCGTAGAGCTAGACTGCTTTGAGGCCTAGCTCTACCACGTGGTGGAGCTAGAATTGCATTTGAGGTCTAGATCTACCATGTGGTAGAGCTAGAATGCATTGATCTAGCTGTGTACCATGCAAATCAACAAAACCAATTACTCCAAGAAGAGACCATGACGAGAACCAAGGAGATAAACAAGTGTGTTGAATGGTACTGGGACCCAACTTTGACGTGCTGGGAGAAGTGATTGTGATGCCCAAATCTATGCACGGAGTGATGTGGACATAGAGCAACTTCCCTAGCACAAGTCCATGTGGTCCGTTCTCTGATGGGATCCCGGATCCTCAACTTCTAACTGTCCGAATCCGGGTTCTCGAAAAAGATGCATGAGCGTGCCAAATGGTGAAAATTTCCAACAAGGGTCCAAAGGGCGCCGAAGAGGCATGAAAATTGAATCATGCATGGACAAATGTGTGGCAAGCAACCCGGACCTTTCTTGTTGTGTTCAAATGCGATTCCGACTCATTTCGGATCCGAAACTCTGTTATGCGCATTTTGCACTATCTTGGCCGGGACCCAACTTTGACGCGCTGGGAGAACTGATTGCGATGCCCAAATCCATGCACGGAGTGATGTGGACATAGAGCAACTTCCCTACCCTACCACAATTCCGTGTGGTCCGTTCTCTCATGGGGTCCCAGATCCTCAACTTCTAACTGTCCAAATCAAGGTTCTCGAAAAAGATGCACGAGCATGCCAAATGGCGAAAATTTCCAACCGTGGCCCAAACGACGCCGAAGAGGCATGAAAATTGAATTTTGCATGGACAAATGCGTGGCAACAAGCAACCCCGATCTTTCTTGTTGTGTTCAGATGCGATTCGAACTCATTTCGGATAAAAAACTCTGTTATGGCGATTTTGCACTATCTCCACTGGCGGGACCCAACTTTGACACGCCAGGAGAATTGATTGCGATGCCCAAATCCATGCACACGGAGTGATGTAGACATAGAGAAACTTCCCTAGTACAAATCCGTGTGGTCCGTTCTCTGATGGGGTCCCAATTTCTCAACTTCTAACTGTTCGAATCTGAAAAAGATGCACGAGCATGGTAAATGGCAGAAATTTCCAAAAGTGGCCCAAACGGCGGCGAAGAGGCGTGAGAATCGAATCATGCATGGAAAAATGTGTGGCAAGCAACCCGGATCTTTCTTGTTGTGTTCAGATGTGATTCGGACTCATTTCGGATCCCAAACTCTGTTATGGCAATTTTGCACTATCTTCGGACCCAACTTTGACGCGCTGGTTGGAGAAGTGATTACAATGCCCAAATCCATGCACGGAGTGATGTGGACATAGAGCAACTTCCCGTATTTGTAGCAATTTTGTTTATCTAAATGTATGTATGTGGGATAAATGTTGATTTCTAATAGTTGTAATTGTTAATCGTTTATGTAGGAGTTGGCCATGAATCGCCCACCAAGTAGGTGAGAAGAGAAGTACGCTCACAAACATGGCCTTGTGGCCTTATTTGAGATGCTTGAAGAAGAAGGAGAGACCATTAATTGGAGGCATTACCATAATCGTTTATGTAAGAGTTGGCCATGAATCGCCCACCAAGTAGGCGAGAAGAGAAGTACACTCACAAACATGGCCTTGTGGCCTTATTTGAGATGCTTGAAGAAGAAGGAGAGACCATCAATTGGGAGGCATTACCATACCACATGGTAGAGCTAGACCTCAAAGCATTCTAGCTCTACGATGTGGTCTAGGTTGGATACAGCTCCACCACATGGTAGAGGTAGACCTTAAAGCATTCTAGTTCTACGCATTAGGAACTCAATGGAGTCTTTTTGGGCCCTTTAATTTGCCATGAGGTTATGGAAACGTTTAACTTTTTGGTAAATAGGAGCCCGCCATGTAAACAAAAACCAATGGTTTGTAAGAGAGGTGTAAGAGTGGTCAAAGGGTGCACTTTTTCCCCCAAAAAGGGGAGGGGGCAATTTTACAATTTTCGGACCTCCATAACTTCTACATACAAGCTCCGATTTGAGCGGAGATTACAGATCCGTGATCTACGCATCAAGAGATTTCCATAGATATGTTACATGATATGGTTTTATCCGCTAGATTTTAAATTCTATTTTTCCCCCAAAATTCAAATTCGAATAAAGTAGCCGTTTTGAAGCTTCAAATTAGAAAACGTTTCTTCTTAAGAGAAAAGGTTTGACTCTCTTAAACTGCCAAATAAAAGGGCCCAAGAAGACTCCATTGAGTTCCTAATGATGTGGTCTAGGTCGATGCATTCTAGCTCCACCACATTGTAGAGCTAGATCGAATGTAATTCTAACTCCTTGGTTCTCGTCATGGTCTCTTCTTGGAGTAATTCGTTTTGTTGATTTGCATGGTACACAGCTAGATCAATGCATTCTAGCTCTACCACATGGTAGAGCTAGACCTCAAATGCAATTCTAGATCCACCACATGGTAGAGCTAGACCTCAAAGCATTCTAGCTCTACGATGTGGTCTAGGTTGGATACAGCTCTACCACGTTAGATAAAATGCAATTCTAGCTCTACCATATGGTAGAGCTAGACCTCAAATGCAATTCTAGATCCACCACATGGTAGAGCTAGACCTCAAAGCATTCTAGCTCTACGATGTGGTCTAGGTAGAATACAGCTTTACCACGTGGTGGTAGAGCTAGATCAAATGCAATTCTAGCTCCTTTGGTTCTTGTCAAGTGAAGTAGGTCTCTTCTTGGAGTAATTGGTTTTGTTGATGTGTATGGAACACAGCTAGATCGATGCATTCTTACTCTACCACATGGTAGAGCTAGACCTCAAAGCTTTCTACCTCTATGATTCTAGCTCCACCACATGGTAGAGCTAGACCTCAAATGCAATTCTAGCTCCACCACATGGTAGAGCTAGACCTCAAAGCATTCTATCTCTACAATGTGGTTTAGGTAGAATAGAGCTCTACCACAGTTACATTCAACCTCAGCGATTACATTCATTGAAGTCTAGCTCTACCACATGGTAGAGCTAGAAGAATGCATTCTAGCTCCACCACATGGTGGAGCTGGACCTCAAGGCATTCTAGCTCTACGATGTGGTCTAGGTAGAATACAGCTCTACCATTGGTAGAGCTAGATCAAATGCAATTCTAGCTCCTTGGTTCTTGTCATGTGAAGTAGGTCTCTTCTTGGAGTAATTGGTTTTGTTGATGTGTATGGAACACAGCTAGATTGATGCATTCTTGCTCTACCACACATGGTAGAGCTAGACCTGAAAGCTTTCTACCTCTATGATTCTAGCTCCACCACATGGTAGAGCTAGACCTCAAATGCAATTCTAGCTCCACCACATGGTAGAGATAGACCTCAAAGCATTCTATCTCTACAATGTGGTTTAGGTAGAATACAGCTCTACCTTCACAATTTAACAAAATTCATCTATTTGTTGCTAGTGATGTGGGTGTGGATACTTTTGAGGATCTAGGACCAATGACTCTATCTTATATTTCTGTAGTTGATTCTCATCCCGATATTGAATGCATAAATATTGGGGTACCTGGGATCCATGAGTATCAACTAGATCCCAAGGCATTCATTATTGAACGAATAGTAAGAGATAAACAAGATATTATGTTCTCTCGAGGGTGGAAGTTAGATTGTACAAGTCAAGAAATAACTCTTGAAGAGTTGCAAGCTTCCATTGCTTATTGTGTGAAAGGCAAACAAAAAAAAGAGAAAATGCTCTCTAAAAATCTAGTTCAAAAAAAGAGAAAATGCCCTCTAAAAATCTAGTTCAAAAAAAGACAAAAAGCAATACAGGTAGTATGGATGTAGATGAAGCAGTTCTTAAATCTACAGTAGAGAAAACAGGCTTGGAAAATTCAACAAAAATAAGATTTGTGGATCCCAAAGTTTTCGAAAATGAGGTGCAAAAGGCACTAAAGAGTGATACAGAGGGTATGGAAAAATACTCTAAGTATTTTCCATTCAAGTACAAAGAGTATGAGATGCCTGTAGATCAATGCTGGCTAGCTTCTGATCACTATAACTCTCGTCAAATAGAACCTCACCGTGTGGATGAATGCGTGTTATTTTTTGGTGCAAGTGCAAACATGCAAGGAGCGTGTGCATACTTGATGCCTGTAAAAAATGCTGGCAAGAAGAAAGGAATTCCAATGAAACTAAGTGAGGTAACAGAGGAGAAACTCACTGAGTATTCATATTGGATTATTGATGGCCAACATTCCATCTATGCTACAAAATTCTTACGGTATCGAGAAATGAAAAAAGATGGTCGTGCTCAAGACCTAATACAAGTGTATGAAAAAAGGAAGGCTCGAATTGTTGTAGATCCAGAGCCACAAGTTCCGACGGCCATATCTGCTAAAGCTAATGAAGAGGCCCAATCATTATATGTCAAACAACCATACTATGATGTCTTGCAGTACTTGAGGAGTCAGTGGATCTTCAAAAATTCTCCGTCAAGGCCAGCATCTGGAGTAATAGAGGGCTCATCATCTCGTGTAGACTGGGATGTATGTCCATATCCCTTGCTCTCTTATAATTATATATTTTGAAAAAAATACTTGATTTTGATCTTTTTTTCTTTTATTTCTTTGCAGAAATTTTTGCGAATGGCTAGAATTACGGTGGGAGCATCCTTCATTTCAAAGCAGTCTTACATGGTGATTTACTCTAATGAAGTTTTCAAAGGCTAGCTTGAAATCATGGAGAAGCAAAACAAGAAACCAACTGCCACAGTTTTCAGATGTCTTGCTCTGGGCTAGATAAACAAGAAGTTAAACAAATACAATAAAAAATCAGGTCTGGAAAAATTGTTCTTTCAAAGGGTACTAAGGATGTAGATGTAATTGACATGCCAGAGCGTATCAAGCAGCTCAAGCAAGATAAAATTATTCAAGATGCATTGCTTGTAGAGTTCAACACTCTGAACAAGGACAAACAATGTCAAGATTGGTCAGAATTGACTATCACCTATAGCATCAATGAGGTTGTATACTCAGTTCTTTTGAAGTTATGTGATGTGTATATAAAGTCAAAGCTACAGGTTGGATTAACGAAGATTGATTTTCTAGTAGAAGCAAGGCAATATGTGGAGTGGAATATTAGCCTTAGCAAAGAAAGTTCAACCTTGTCCTTGGATCTTCCTTGGTGTATTTATGCTGTGAGTCTTCCGTTCGACGGGAGTTACTACTTGAAGCGCCACCTCAACAATCCAATTTCCATTGGGTTATGTGTTCTGGATAACACTGAAGATTTGGGAAGAAATATGCATTAGGATGTGGAATCATTTTGCAATCTTTTGAACGACATTATGATCATTACAGCAGGTAGATCTTTGCCATCCCAATATGTGTTGCTTACCTTTCTAAATATTACAGATTTTATTCACTTGCAAAATGCTTTAAAAAATTTGAGTGGCATAGGCTGCAAAGGAACAGTATAATGGGGCATTGCATTTTCGACGTGACAACCGATGCATTGGTGCAATAGAGTTCTTCATATCCTTAGTGTTTTTCAGCAAGGGAGATGCCTTTCAAGGACTAGCAGATGTTCCTGATCCAGGTACACAAGCGACAATATTGGATACTGGACTTCTTGATATAGATAATGAAGATGTTAAAACTATCCCAGACATTGAGTTTCTAAGAATCAAGAAGAATCTTTTGATCAAGCAATCTATTCGGAAGTATTGCAGAGAAGGCTGCAAGCTTGTTGATCTTTTCAGTAATGGCTATATCATCGAGCTAGGTCTAGCACTAAATAAGGAAGTGATTTGCCTAGTGGAGAGTATTGAAGATCAAAGGCTTCTTGACTTTGCAAAGTCAGGAAATGAGCAACCAGTTCCGCCTATTACTAACAATCAAAGGAATACCACGGAAAGATCGAGACATGGTGAAGTTCGTTCAGCTCCAGATTTTTTGGATTTTGAAGATAGTATGTAAATTCTTAATGGGCTTTCCTTGTATCTTTAATACTTTGATTTGGTGATGTTTTGACTTGTTATATCCTTGGTTCATTTTTTAGTAGTATTTAGTTCTTTTGATTTTATACAATGCCTTTATTATTTTTGTAGCTCTCTCCAAATTGGGCTTTGGAATCTAGAATCACCAAGTTATGGATCCTAACATGTTCATTGACAAATTCACTTTTTACATAACCAATTGGTGAATTTGGAAAGCCTACTTAGTGGTCGCACAATGGCCAGCTGGTGAATCTGAAAATCTAGCTTATAAATCTAAGATGATAGAGCTAGAGATTCTCTCATTTACTTCAATCCTACCCTGTGGTAGATCTAGATCTCAATAGGTCTACAATTTGGTGGAGCTAGCTACCTCTTCAAAGTGGTGGACCAAGAATCCATTAAAGTCTAGCTACCTCTTCAAAGTGGTGGAGCTAGGCCAATGCACCCCCCCAAAGACAGTTTTTGCAGAGCATCCATTTAAGTCTAGCTCTACCATATGGTAGAGCTAGGCCAATGCATTTCTAGCTCCACGACATGGTAGAGCTAGTTCAAATGCAATTCTAGCTCCTTGGTTCTTGTCATGTGCGATGAGCTAGAACCCATTGAAGTCTAGACCTAGAACCTATGGAAGTCTACTGGCTCCACCCATAAAGAAGCTATCTTGATCCTCAACTCAACCATGTGGTAAAGCAAGACTTATAAATTCTAGCTCTACCATATGGAAAATCTAAAACATCTAAAATTTTAGCTTTACTATATAGTTGAGTGGTTTTGTGTTTCTCACCTCCACCTACTCTTGGAGCTCAAGGGTTGATCTCAAGGCCTACTTCCAACAAGACCTCCCTTGCAAACTGGCTCTACCAAATGGTAGAGCTAGAACAATGGGTGTATTTGGAAATCCATTTTAAACCCTCCAATTCAAGAGTGAGCAAGTAGAATTGATAATTGGTATCCAAACATGATTTCCTTTTAGAATACACCAATAAACATGTGTTAAGAGTGAGTGTTACAATTGTAAATTCTTGTAGTTTGAAAGATTGTTGAGTCAATGTTACTTTTTTTTCTTTTAGATCCCGAAATTGAGATAGTAGCACCAAGTGAAGTAGCTATGGAATGCTACAATCAAACTGTGGATGAGAGCTTCTCCCACACATTCAGTGATGTCCATCCAAAAGGTTTAAAGACAAATGCTGACAATGAAATCGGGGTACCTAAATCTCCAACAAATGAAGCAATGGGTGAGAGTTTCCAGCCCGAAGAAGAAGTACCAAGAAGTACCGACACTACTATCTCGAAGAAATCAGTGTGTTGACAATTATGTTGGACCTGAATGGTCTACTACTACTATTGAAACGTTGTCAACAACAACCATCTTCAATACATGAAACTATTCAAATGGATTCAAAACGATATATTGTACTAAGGCCAGGATGTATCCAATTCTTGAAGATTTTAGTAAAAAATATTAATGTTGGGATCTGATCAACAGCGACAGAGAGTAATGCTCTTTAAATATTGAGAATATTACAAGATAGAGTAGGAGAGATATTGCCTTTTTTTGTAGTTTGGGCTCAAGAGGCTTGCGAGAAGGATAAAAGTGGTAAAATAGCTAGACCTGATAATCCAACAGTTCAGGCAATGTTCAAGCCATTGTCAAAAATCGCTTCATGTTTTGATTGTGATGCTCGTAGAATGGTTCTTATTGATGACTCTCCATACAAGGGATGTGCTTCTCCTGATATTAATTGTATATATCTTGCAAAGTTTGATGAAGAAAAGATGGTCGATAATATTCTCATTGATGAGCTGCTCCCTTACTTATTGCAGCTTGATGAGAGTGAAGATGTGTATGAGATCATTGGCTCTAATCGCTACGGACAACCTCCAGTATCCAATGAAAATGAATACAGAGGTTTGGTAGATTTTTGGAGAAAGCGCAATTTAAATTGGTCACTGAAGACAATCTACACTGATAGGCTACCACTATCAGAGATTATACAAACGTTTGTCGACAATCGAGAGGTATTAGCGAGACAATATGAAAACAAAAGAGAAGAGATAATAGAAATTATGGTGGCAAAAGAACGAGTCAGTATTGTTAGCATGAGGGGACCACAAGTGATTTCTCTAGCTAGAAAATTGGATTCTACCACAACGCAGTTGAAGGCAGCCAATACATAAACAAGGTGTTAAATGAGTACAATCTTCTCCAATGGGATAGAAATAACTAAGGTACTACCCAACATAAATGATAATTATAACCAAATACATGATTTTATACAACAATTTTGTATTCACAATGAAGCAACTTAATTTATGATTGTTTCTTGCAAATTTATTTCAAGGATATTGTTCCAAGGAGTATTCACTTAAAGAAGCCATTTGTCACAAGGATTGTATTTTTTTTGGAGCAATTTTATCTTTTTGTAATCATGAATTGACAAGAAATTTTGTCCTGTTTTTAAAGTAGTGGCAAATGTATTACTCTTTAGATAATTTTATAAATGTTGGAGTGCACTCTACTATAAGGGGCCTCCTAATTTGAAAATGTATGGAAGCTTGATCTTTGTCTTATGACTTTAATTCCTACATATTTGGACTATGGTAGAGCTAGATCAATGCCTTCTAGCTCCACCTCATGGTAGAGCTAGACTTCAAAGCATTCTAGCTCCACGACATGGTAGAGCTAGACTTGAAAGCGTTCTAGCTCTACCATATGGTAGAGCTAGATCAATGCATTCTAGCTCTTCCACGTCACCACATGGTTGAGTTGGACTTCAAACCATTCTAGTTCTACCATGGGGTCTAGCTAAAATATTTTAATACAGCTCTACCATGTGCTAGAGATGGACTTCAAATATTATTTCTAATTTTGCCATGGGATCGAGCTAGAATACTTTGATATAGCTCTATCACATAGTAGAACTAGATTTAAAAATATTCTAGCCCTACCACATGGTTGAGCTAGAACAGTGCATTCTAGCTCAACCATGTGGTTGATCTAGATCAATGCATTCTAATTTCACCACATTCTGATACCTGCTAGCACATTTTGTCGCGTCTTTTTAGAATCAAATGGAAATTGTCTTTGCATCTTGGGTCATTTTGTAATGTAACTAAAGTCAACATTTTAGAATAGTATATAGTTTAATGTTAGCGTGCATAGTCACATTTGTTTTGTAATTGTTTAAAATCTATCTTTGCATAAGAATAGTTGTAACATGCCTTCCTCCACATGCCCACCTTTATCATTAAGCATGCTCATTTTTTTCCAGGTCATGTGATTGATTCTAATTGGCAGAGGCGACTTCTTCGTCACTGAGCATTAGTACGTCACATGTCCAAGAAAATCCAGAGTGTACGAAGACAGTTGGTTCAGTGCCGTCTTGATCGTCTATGGAAAATTGATACAAGGTTGCGCTTGTGCATCTCTCTAAGGGGGTTATGATACTGACATGGTATTTGTCAGACCCAATATGTGTACCCCTACGCAAAGAGGATGATAGGAGGGCTATTATTCTAAACCTCAATGGTTTGTTGTGCCATGTTGTGGAAACCCAATATGATGAGAAGGATCCTCCTTATAGCAACGAGTTATACCCAATTAACCAATATCGTTATGTCCTATGTAACAAGGATGCACATGAGTTCTTAGATTGGTGTATTCAATTCTTTTATGTTTTTATTTGGAGCGCATGTAGGAGAACTAAGCTCTCTGGAATAATTGACACAGTATTTCCACAACAAAAGCCCAAGTTTGCAGGTGTTCTCTCACAAGAGCATTCAATTTGTTCAAAATCCACATGGGTTGTGCAGAATAGACAAGTTTTCTTTAAAAAGCTTGAGACCTTTTGGGGTCTCCATCCTTTGTACAAGTAGTAAAATACATTGATAATTAATGATAGCTACTATAAGGTGTTTAAGAATGAGCGAGAAACCTGGTTAATAGTCCCAGAATTGTACCATCAACCTTCCAAGGAAAGGTATAGTTTTTTGACAGAAGATTTAAGAAATTAGTTGTTTTTATGGCTACAGAATGAAGATCGGCAAGAGTATACATGGGATAATGCCTTTGAAGAGAAACTTAACCAATTCTCAGATGATGTGATGAAGAAATGGCTTGAAGAAGAGAAATTGAAAGTAGAGAATAGGAAAAAGGCAGAGCTGTGGAAGCGACAGCAGGAGGCTAATGCTGAGGCGGCAGAGAGGCAGGAACAACTTGAAATTCAAAGAAAGCAACGAGAGGAGGCTGAAGCTGAGGCAGAGAGGCAAGCAGAGAGTGAAAATCAAGCAAAGCAGCAAGAGGAGGCATCATGAAAGTAATACACCACCATGAAGCTCATTTTGTTTGTCCCTAATATAATCAAATGTAGAGGATGCAAGTAATTTGGCCTTTTTTTAATGTAATAAAAGTCCATATATTGAAATATGATATTGTAATCAGGCCTCTTATGGAGCATACTGTTCAAATGTTTGCCTTTGCAAAGCATTGAACAAATTCTAGCACAAGCAATAAATTCATGTTCATTTACAATGTCTTATTATAATTGTCATAAATGGAGTGCATCCTTCTCTAAGGGGACTCCTTTTATCCTTTTATCTTTTGGTCAAACTTTGCAAATTATTATTTTTTTTGTAGAGTAGGTGAAGACTTTTAACTATCATTTTGACAAAGGGCATCCTACTGCAAGGAGACTCTTTCTATCTTTAATAATGTTAATTTGTAGTAGTTGCGTATATAAGGAAACTTTCACCATGTCAAATTATAAATTCTTGTTTATTTAGTCTTTGTTCATTACAATGCAGTCTTAAAATTGGAGAGTGCATCCTACTCTAAGGGGACTCTCAATATACAATCTCTTGTATCAATGTTTTTACTTGGGGGTCTAGATTGAACAAATGGTAGATCTTGGTTCTATCAATGCGTTCTTGCTCCACGTGGTAGAGCTAGCTCAGAATTCTAGCTCTACCATGTGGTAGAGCTAGAATCCCTTAAAATCAAGCTCCACCATATGGGATGGTAGAGCTAGAATTCTATGTCTATATTTACCATGTGGTGGAGCTACCATCCATTGAAGTCTAGCTGTATAATTTGATGGAGCTAGCTAGCTCCACCATGTGGTATCTTATTGAGCTCTAGCTCCACCATGTGGTGGAGGTAGCAGCCATGGTCTCTTCATGGTATTTTGGCCTTACCACACATGGTGGAGCTAATATCCATGTGTGGTAGACCTAAACCTTTGGAAGTCATACAATACGACTAGAATTTTGAGCCTAGATCTACCGTTTGGTGGAGCTTGCATCCACTGAAGTCTAGCTCTATAATGTCCAAGTGGTGGAACAGGATCTAGAATGGATAAGTCATGGATCAAGAAATTCTTTTCAGCTCTATAATAGACAAGTGCTAGATCTAAAGTGAAGAGATAAAGTGATTGACGTTGAACTGCTAGCCATGCTAGACACCTCAATATGAGCAACAAGGCAAATATCTCGCTACATTGTCCATTTCAGACAAATAACTACACGAGTTTTCTTCAAAAAAGTTCATTTCTTTTAGGGTCTCCATGTGTTCAATAATCAAGATAATAATTGAGAGAATAATCTAAGTGTGTGATCTTGTGAGTACACAAAATGAACATGCTTAAAAAGAAGCTCAATACCTCATTCAACCAATACACCCCCATGACACTAGCACATTTTGTTACTCCCTTTTGTAATTGAATGTAAATGGTCTCTACTATTATAATAAAATATAAAGGGTCTTTGTAATCTGGCCATCTTCGGGAGCGTGCTATTCATTGTATGCCTTTTGCAAGGCATTGAACATATTTTAACACAAAAAAATAAATTCATTTTCATTTACAATGTTTTCTTATAATGGAGTCGTACATGGATTGCATCCTACTCTAAGGAGACTCCTTTTATCTATTGACAAAGTGCATCATACTTTAAGGGGACTCTTTAGTAGAATAAGCTTCATCAAAATGAAATCTTTTAACCATAAATTTGACAAAAAGTGCATCCTACTCCAGGAGACTCTTTCTATCTTTAATAATGTTAATCTATAGCGATTGTATATATAAGTATTATACCTTCACCACCTCAATTTATAAAATCTTGTTCATTTTGTCTTGTTCACTATAATGAAGCTTTAAAATTGGAGAGTGCATCCTACTCTAAGGGGACTCTCAATATACAATCTCTTGTATCAATGTTTGTAATTGGGGGTCTAGATCAATCAAATGTTATATCTTGGTTTCTTATGCACTGTAGAATGGCCAAGTGGTGGATCTAAAAATCTTTAAATCCTCCTCAATGTGTTGTAGCTCCACATGGTAGAGCTAGCTCAAAATTCTAGCTCTACCATGTGGTGGAGCTAGAACCCCTTAAAACCATAAATTACACCCCCATGATACTAGCACATTTTGTTACTCCCTTTTATAATTGAATGTAAATGGTCTTTGTAAATGGTCTCTATTATAACAAAATATAGAGGGTCTTTGTAATTTGGCCAACTTCAGGAGCAGACTGTTCAATTGTGTATCTTTGCAATGCATTGAACAATTTTTAACACAATAAATAAATTCATAGATGGAGTGCATCCTAGTCTAAGGAGACTCCTCTTATGCATCCACAAAGTGCATCCTACTTTAAGGGGACTCCTTTTATCCTTTTATCTTTTGGTTGTTAATGCAAAAGTTTTATTATTTCTTTAGTAGAATAAGCTTCATCAAAATGAATATTTATAATTGTAAGTTTGACAAAGTGCATCCTACTCCAAGGAGACTCTTTCTATCCTTAATAATGTTAATTTGTAGTGGTTGTGTATATAAGGATACCTTCACCATATCAATTTTTAAAATTCTTGTCCATTTAGTCTTGTTCATTACAATGAAGTCTTAAATTGAAGAGTGCATCCTACTCTAAGGGGACTCTCAATATACAATCTCTTGTACCATTGTTTTTAATTGGGGGTCTAGGTTGACCAAATAGGTTGACCAAATGGTAGAATCTGATCTTGGGTTCTTATGGACTGTAGAATGGCCAAGTGCTGGATCTAAAAATCCTCTTCAATTGTAAAATATACAAGTGGTGGATCTAAAAAATCTTGAAACCTTTCTATTTCTAAGATCAAGCTAGGTTCGATCTAGTATCACTTGTAAAGCAAACCATTTTTAAATTTTTTATAGGTTAAGGTAGATTCTAGATTAAATGCATTAAATTTTTCAATGTGGGAATGGGATTTTTCCCACTTTACCTAATTTGGTCTTTCGAGTGCGTTTTTGGGAACAACATAAATGAACGTAAATCAAATTGACTATTTCGAGCATATTTAGTGGAATGTGTTTTGGGAACAACATAAATCAATTTGACTAGGTGTTAAAATGGACCCATTCAGCAAAAAGGCGAAAAACTTCAAGAATGATTTGGACCTTGTGATGGGGGTGAATGGATAGTCGCAAGCCTTTTGGCAAGGATTTTACACCTCGGCAGATATGCTTAGGCTGTGCTGTAGATGTGACTTCCGTTTTTCTGGGTTAGGAACTTTCGCTCCTCACTAAGTGTCTTTTTCAGTTCTGTGCTCCTCCGTGATAATTCTTGCTCTATAAGGTTGCATCACATATGCTTACACATGCCTGCATGCATCTGTGCACTTAATGCCAGTTTCAAGTTTTACTCGGAGAAATTGAATTTTCTAGCAAACTTTTCCATCTCAAATAGGTGTTTAGGGGAGCACTTTATCGTTGGTTATATATCTACGTTCAACCTCTGCGTGTGCACGTATACCACAGATACATGCATTTAGTATTGTGTTCATCTATGCACTCACATCTATATGCTGTGCATTCATGTATTTGAATAAGCATCAGGGATTTCATTAACGTCTTCACAATTTCGTGATCACGTTAACAAAACCTGTTGTTAACATATTAAAACTTGTGATCACATTGTATATTCACATGACCTTAGCAATGACCTGCAAGAACCCACTAGTCCCGTAACACATTAGGGGAAGGTTGAGGTCTATAGGGGCTCTTTAAGCTGCCATATTATGATTTTAATGACTTTTTGTTAAAATGTTAAGTTTCTTTGACTTTAGATGCCTTCTTATTCTTCAAATGGCTAGAAGTTTAAATTTCAAAGTTTCTCGCCAAAATTGAATTTAAAATTGAGTGGGCAAAACCATATCATGTGACATATCTATGGAAAGAGCTCAGTGAGTAGATTCTGGATCTCTAATCTTCGACAAATGTTGAGTTCATATGTAGAAGTTATGGATGTCCAAAATTCCAAAAACTTTCCCCCTCCACTTTTTGGGAATGAAAAGTACAAAAAGGCATCTTCTAGAGAATCTTTTGACCACCATCACCCAACATTTTTGTATACATAGCATCACATGATTGGCCCTTTTCCTTAATAACCTTTTAATCACATGGCATCTTAAAGGGTCCCTATAGACCTGAACCTTCCCCTAATGCCTCCGGGCTTTTTGTTTTCCCGACGGGCCCACCGGGAAAACAAAAGACCCCGGCGGGGTTCTGTTTTATTTATGAACACTGCCCGACACCCATCGTGGAACTTTTGGGGAGATAGTCCTTGTTTTGGGGGCGTGATATTTCTCCTCAAAGTACTTGTAGAGCTCTCGAGTTGCTAGAAGTCTCCTCTTGGGAAGAACGTCCTTATCTTAGGGGCTGTCGTCTTTCCTTGTAAGCACTCCTAAGGCTATTGAGCCACTCGTCCTTAGTTCTTTGAATTGGGGGCAGGGTGTTGTTTGTAGCTAATACTTGCGGAGATTTAGGGACAAATTTGGAGTCATTCAGCTTTGCATTTGAGCTACGTAGGTAATCTACAATGATTTTATATTCACGTGATCACAATTTTTTTTTTGTTAATAACATGTGTTAACATGTTAACATGTTAACATGTTCTCAAAAAAGCCGGTGGCAAGCGACCTCCATGGTAACCGGATAAAATCCCGCCAGGCTTTTGCTATACCCGGCGGTCCCGCCGGGGAAAAGAAAACCCCGGTGGGTCTCGGCGGGGTCGTCACCTCAGCCCGGCGGGGTACAATTTCCTATATATATGGGCCCGGGGGGAGTTCATTGCTGACAGCATACACAGGTAATGAAACTTGTGTGTGTGTGTGTGTGTGTGTGTGTATGTGGGTGTGTTCGTGTGGGCAGCCGCCCACTGTCGCAATGCGCGGCAGGATGTGGGTGGTCCGCTACACGAGGGATGTGTGTGTGGGTGTGTGTTCGTGCGGGCAGCCGTCCATTATCGCAATGCGCGGCAGGATGTGGGTGGTCCGCCACACGACAGGTGTGTGTGTAAGGCCATTCTTCGGAATGGTGCTTACCCTGGGGCACTTAGTCGGTAACGCGGCTAGTCTGTGTCCTATGGTAAGTATGGCACGCCGCAGCGGTACTAGTCGGTAACGCGGCAAGCATAGTATCGTTATGGCGATGTCACCTTCCCTTCCCTTCCCTTTGTCAAATGCGGACATATGGTCGGTAACGCGGCCAGTGTATGTTCGTATCCTATTCGTATTCCCATAGAATCGGGCGGCATTTTGTCGTTAACGTGGCAAGTTGGTGTCGTCCGCTAGTGCATAAATTATTTTTTGCATATTGCGGCATTTGATCGTTAACGCGGTCGAAAAAATGTCGTAAATTTTCTTGCATATTACGGCATATGATCGTTAACGCGATCTAAAAAATGTCGTAAATTTGTTTGATTTGACTTGTATTGTTTTTATTGTGTTTGATCCATGCGATACTTGGTTGCTAACGCAGCATCATATTGTCTGAACGTTTTATTTTATAATATCGTGATTCGTAACTCGAAAAATATGAATATTTCTCTCTTCCTACCCCCCTCTCTCTCTCTCATGATACACTTCACAACTCTTTCTCTCTCTCTCTCTCTCTCATGATACACTTCACAACACGATAGATGTGTAGATAAGGATTTCTTTTTATTTCTCTTAAAATATACATAATTCCGAATAATTTCATTTTTCTCCCTCTATTTACTTAAAAATTAAAACAATACATTATTTTCCTCTTTAGGAACTCACAAAAACATTAAAAATGTCATCTCATGTTTCTTCTCTCTATCTGTCACAACTCTCTCTTCCTCTCCTCTCTCTCTCTCTCTCTCTCATGATACACTTCACAATTCTCTCGCTCTCTCTCTCTCTCATGATACACTTCACAACTCTCTCTCTCTCTCTCTCTCATGATACACTTCACATCTCTCTCTCTATCACGATAGGTGTGTAGATGAGGAGTGCTTTAGGATTACAAAACATTATGTTCCTCTCTTTAGGAACTCACAAAACTATTAAAAACGTCATTTAATTTTTCCTCTCTCTCTATCTGTCACACCTCTCTCTCTTCCTCCCCCTCTCTCTCTCTCTCTCGTTCGATAATGTATACACTTCATAAGTAATAATGCACTTGTTGCGGTTGTCTCACGTTCGATAATGTATTGCATGATGTTGAGTTCAGTAATATTGTTTGATATTCTGTTTTTGTTTGATCATTGATAAGTAATGATACACTTGTTGCTGTTCTCTCACGTTTGATGATGTATTGGATGATGTTGAGTTCATTAAAATTATTTGATATTCCGTTTTTGTTTGAACATTGATAAGTAATGATACACTTGTTGCTGTTCTCTCACGTTTGCTTGATGTTGATTTCAGTAATGTTTGATATTCTGTTTTTTTGTGTTTAGTGATATTTGCTAGATTTACGAAGATGACCAACATGCTTTCCCCCGAAGAGCGTAAAATCGTTCTACGAGCAATTCGCATTGAAGCAGTCATCACAGTGTCACAATGTGCTGATGATGTCGTCAAAAAGATCAATGAGTCTGAGATACTCATGCAAGATCTAATAGACCAGATATGGAAAAATGCACAGCGTCGCGGAGGCAACGCTGAGTTGCTTGATAGACAGAAGATAGTAGATTTCAACCATCAACATATAACACGAACCATTTTGGAGAGCATGCGTGTAGCATGCAGTGATCTTAGAGATGCTGCCCCGCCTGAAGCTAATATGCAACGTCTACAGTTATGGGACGTTGTATGGAGCGAGCAAAGAGCCAAGAGCAAGCGCATGAAGGCGTTGGATGCAAAGTCCCTCCCCAAAAGAGTGCGCATTGCCCAGGATGTCGCTGCAATGTCCAGCTAGGCAGATGCAAGTGGTACAGGTGTCATTAATCGTACCATCTACAATTCTATGTATACACATCTCATTGGCATCCTGCACGAGGCTCTGTTCGAAGGGCGAACAATAGGCTCTGGTGTTTTTGGCACAATAAAAGAGTATACAGTTAAAGGTATATCATTTGTACCGGAGCACATTACTTTTTGCGGAAAGCACTACAAAGGAGAAGGCAGCGCCAAGTTCGAGAGCTTCCAGGCAGAGCAGGGCATGCAAGTTCTACACCCATTGATTGTCAGGTGTATTGCCTTTACAAAAGAAGCTCCTTGGATCACTATTTTCACGTACTATAATGGCGGCTCTCTTGGTGATACTCTTCTGAAGGTTCCCTTCAGATTCAGTGAGTTCACCAGAGCAATTTTCCGTTTGGATCGAGGATGGAGACAACCCCCGCCTGATAATATTCCTTTAAGTCATCTAGAACTTTCTAAAATAAAACAAATAGTAATAACCATGCCACATATTATGCATGCCCTGGTGGAAGGCCTAGCGGCAGCACATCTGGCAGGAATTGTACATACCGACCTACATCCATTCAATGTAGTGTTGGATTTTACAAAAGAGTGGAAGCCACGCATAGGTATTATCGATTGGGGGTTACTGCTGAGAGCACCCAAAAAACGGGTGTCTCTCAATTTTGTATTTGAAGCAGACAAGAACCCTGAGAAGGTGGCACAGGCGGTCTCCTACGCAGACAGAGAGCGAAATAAACGGCCGTGGATAGCCCCGAAGCTTTATGATCCATTTTTGGCAGATGCATACACTCCTGCATCTGATGTTTTTGCCTTGGGATATTTATTACAAATTTTATCTCATTTTTAGCAGAAAGTACAAGAGTTGTGGATGGATAATAGTTCCTATGACAAAGTTACCATGGATACTATTATTCATAGAGTCAAAAATTGGATGTTTCTGCCTAATCGCGATGAGCGAAAATCAATTTTGCAAGTAGTTGAATTTTTTAGATCACTAAATACTGACCCAACGAGAGCACAACGTCCTCTTGTAGAGCTATCGGTGTCATTCACCCCAACTTTGTAATGATACAGTATCAGGAGATTAAGTTTCAGGAATGGCATTTTGTTTCTCTTCAAAATTTGATGTGTCCATTGTTTGAAATATTATCTCATTGAGTCTTTGCAATATCTCTCTCCTCTTGTGGTGTTTAAGTTTATGTTTTCTCTTCAAAATTTGATGTGCGTGCATTGTTTGAAGTATTTTTGGAGTCAAGTGGATATTTCTCATCGAGTCTTTGCAATACATATCTCCTCTCGTGGTGTTTAACTTTAAGTTTTGGAGAGTAATGGTCAATTTATCTTACGTTGATCTTTACAGTTCATTAAAATCCTAAAGTCATTTATGTTCATGCAGATATGGCAGAGGCGCAAGCAAACGAGCATCAAGAGTTAGCCAAGAAGGCATATGAGTGAATGAAGGCCCTTGCACATGGCTTGACAGCCCGCAAAGCAACAAGAACAGCATATAGGTTGTCGAAATGGACAAATCCAACTTATGCCCAATGGAAAGACATAAACAAACGCGTAACCATAGAGATGATAAAGGAAATATGGCCATGTCCAGATGGCGAGATTAAGAAGGGAAGATGGAAGATTTCACGTTGTACTCACAATGATATCAAAACTAATGCCGAGCGCATTTTCTTGGAGGTGTACGGTCGTCCTCTCCATAACGCCGACGCTCCACTCTATTTTGCTAAGATGCTATATGCTCAATTTATCCTAGAAACTCCAGTGGACTTCGCCTCCAAAGAGGCCACTGTCAACACCCACGACATACGTGGAGAGACAGTGACATGTTCACAAGGGAAGAACTTGCTCTCATGGTGGAGGGCGCTGGATTGGAGTTAAACAAGGTCAAAGAAAGCTTAGGGGCACAGCTAGCAGAGAAGGAGAAAGAAGCTGAGCGATTAACTCAAGCGTCAACTCCTCCCCCGGCCAATAGAGGGATTCAAGAGCAGCTCACAAAGATTAGCCAAGATGTGCAGAGCATCTCTTCACGTATTGCTCCTGTGCGCCAAGGAAACCACATCTCTCATTTTTTGATACATCCTGATCTTGTGGGAGTTTCTGCTGAGGCTACTAGTTCCTCCACCCCCCAATGTCCTGTATGTTACAAAGTATTCGATGGGTGGAGCGGCCAGTATATACTACCCTGTGGACACTACTACCACTTAATATGTTTAGTGAGGCAAATGCAAAATACTTCCACATGTGCATTGTGCAGTGTCCCAATAAATCAAGGTATTTATAGTGTTCGGCATGGCTAGCGAATATAAACCACTAGGACCTTTAGATGCAACTCCTAGTGCAATTAGTAATTTATTTCAAGATGAAGCTAAGAAAGACAAATCCTACTTTTGTATTGACAATTTCTCCAAATACGATCATTTGTACAAGTACTTTTTATGAAATTAATGAAGTGACTTCTTCCTCAGTGTCAGTATCTTGCTCCAAAATTCTTTCACCGTTTACTCTCTCGTCTGCTAAATTAAGCTCATCTAAGTCAATGTCTAAATTGTCTTCTATCTCAAGGGTGGTGCACAACGTGCGTCCAACATCAAAGTTCTCGTCTACTACATCATCACAATTGTACATCCATCTGGGCATATCTTCTTCATACTCTTCGCTTTCAATGTCTCGCAAGATCTTTTCATTGCAATACATGTAAACAAGTTTATCTGCTCGATCTGCAAGTCGATTGCGAATAGTACTGTGAATATATTTGTACATGCTCCAGTTTCTTTCTGAGCCTGAGTTTGAAGAGCACTGACTTAGAACCTTCATCGCAAGGTTGCGCAATAAAGCATAATGCTCACCACCATTCATCATCCACCACTTCCATGCAGGTTGCTCTTTGGCCATTTATTGAACAAGGGAGTTGGAAAATAAACCCTCTTTCAATCGAAATGAGGTCATCTCCTTTATGCACTTTACACGATCATCATCATTATTATAGAAAGTGTTTACCACTTTATAAAAATCTTGCACCACCTCAACGTTGGACATCAAATCCATATTCCAATATTCAGGATCTAACATGTAAGCAGCACTGTGTAGTGGTGAATGCGCTCCAATCCATCTAGCATGAAAGTACTTCAATAGAACTTTTCTTTGTCTACTGGAGAATGGTACACGCCATTACTTTTCCACCATTGAATGCTCTAATTTCTCAGGACGCTCCAAACTCCGCTGGACAGTCCACCATTGCATCCATGCTTTTCCGAGATTAGGCGCTCTTTGATCAAGACTTCGTACGGCATACATAATAGGCATCATTACATGGTATGCATCCATCACACTGTTCCACCAACTTCTTCTCGTAAGCGCTGCCTTCAAGACTTTGATTTTCTCTTTCACTTTTTCAAGTTGAGTGTTCTCCCAGTCATGAAATGCCATGCATGTAAATGTTTCGCAAACTGCATCTTTATTTCTAAGAAGAGACTCAAAAGTGTAAAAGTGAGTGCAAAACCTAGTCTCCACTGGAAGCTTTAACATAACTGACATGCGAGGTCGAAAAATATCTAACACTCTCTGTCTCTTGAGCATGAATCTCACAAGCTGGCGAGCAGTGTCGACGATTGAGGCAAACCATTTGGTATCATCAGATTTATACCAATCTTTTAATACAAGATTCAAACTATGAGTATTACAGCCTACCGGAAAAATATGTGGATATTGTCGCTGTAGGATTCACTACAAGAGCTTGAGGACATACCGACGCTAAAATACCGACGCAAATGTCGAACGTCGGTATGTCCGTCGTCATGTTGGAGGAGACAAGCATGGCGGGGTTTTTTTAAATTTTCGTGTCCCGTCGCATATACCGACGCCTATACCGACGCTTATTCCGATGCCTATACCGACGCATATTCTGTAGAATATACCGACGTATATACCGACGCATATTCCATAGCATATACCGGTGCTCGTAAGTTTTTCACAGCCGAGAGCCTATTTTCTGGTTTTTTCGCAGAAAAAGAAGCGCAAGTGAAGCGAAGAAGGTGCTTTCTCTCCCTCTTCTCTTTCTCTCTCTCTCCTCTTTTTTCCTCTCTCCTCTTTTCTCCTTCTTTCTTCTTTTCTCCTCTTCTCCTTCTCCTAACATGTTATTGCAATTGCTTTTAGTTTTTAATTTAAGAATTAGGACGTTTAGGGTTTTGTGTTTTTTTGGCTCTCTATGCATGTTGAGAGCTCTCTATGTATGCATAGATCTCCTAATGCATGCATAGAGATTTTAGGGTTTTGTATTAGTTCTTTTTCTTGTGTTTAATTTACTAATTAGTTTGTTTAATATTTTGTTTTGCAGCTCTTTCACCTCACCAATCTTTCACCAATCCTCTCCTTCAGCTTTGCAAAAAAGAGGTAGATCCTCTTTCGATTTTTCTTGTTTATGCTATTTTCTATGAATTTTTGCATCCCTGTTTTATGGTTTAGGGTTAGTTTTGGGTTCTTGTAAGCTTACACATAGGATTAATTTAATATCTATGCATAAAACCTATAATAAGCTTGCAATCTCTATTATCCATGTACGTAAAACAAGATCATGTTTATTACACCATTGGGTGATGGGATTAAGGGTTAGCATAGTGCATAAGGCATATAGCATAGAGCTTATGCATAGAGCTTATGCATAAGTCTTGCATAGAGCGTATGCAAGAGACTTATGCATAGAGCGTATGCATAAGACTTATGCATAGAGTTTATGCATATGGCTTATGCATAGAGCGTACGCATAAGACTTATGCATACGGCTTATGCATAGAGCTTATGCATAAGGCTTATGCATAGAGCGTGTGCATAAGGCTTATGCATAGAGCGTAATTGCATAGAGCGTGTGCATAAGGCTTATGTGAAAGGGATTAAGGGTTAGCATAATAGTGCATAAGGCATATAGCATAGAGCTTATGCATAGAGCTTATGCATATGTCTTGCATAGAGCGTATGCATAAGACTTATGCATATGACTTATGCATATGGCTTATGCATAGAGCGTATGCAGGTAGACTTATGCATATGGCTTATGCATAGAGCTTATGCATAAGGCTTATGCATAGAGCGTGTGCATAAGGCTTATGCATAGAGCGTAATTGCATAGAGCGTAATTGCATAGAGCGTGTGCATAAGGCTTATGTGAAAGGGATTAAGGGTTAGCATAGTGCATAAGGCATATAGCATAGAGCTTATGCATAGAGCTTATGCATAAGTCTTGCATAGAGGGTATACATAAGACTTATGCATAGAGCATACGCATAAGTTTTTTGCATATGACTTATGCATATGGCTTATGCATAGAGCGTACGCATAAGACTTATGCGTATGGCTTATGCATATGGCTTATGCATAGAGCTTATGCATAAGGCTTATGCATAGAGCATGTGCATAAGGCTTATGCATAGAGCGTAATTGCATAGAGCGTAATTGCATAGAGCATGTGTATAAGGCTTATGTGAAAGGGATTGTTGAAATGCAATTGCAAATGCCTTGATTGTGGTTAACAAATGCTTATGCAAATGCCATGGTGAGAGCATTGTGAATTGTTGGTTTGTGTTGGAGCTTTTGGATGATGGATTGAGGCATGAGTCCATGCTAAGTTGTCTTCTACTAAATTGTAAAAGGGCATGAGTCATGCTCAATACTTGTAAGCCAACAAACTTGTTCTATCATTTGATATTATCCACATCATTTTGTACCTACACTCACCATTGCAACCACTTCAAGTTTCTATAGAATCTAGCAATGTGTGAGGGTACCTTGGCATTGGTTGGAGAGGCCAAGGGGAGAATGGCTTGAACTCTTTGTGCCGTGATTGCTTGGTAAAGCGGTACGAAGGGGGATTAGGTACACCGGTGTGAAGAAATGGCCTCAACCTTCACCTTGGAGGAAAACTCGGTGAAGGGGTGAGAAGAGCTTGGCCGGGAGATCGGCAAGCTTCAACGCGCGTCCTCAACAATCCTCACCATCGACTTTGTGGATGCATTTGGGCAATGGGGCCCCTTTTCCGTCATATTGTGTGGATATTGCAAATGCATATGATCTTTCATGACATTGTGGGATACAAAGAGTATTGCGTACAAGTTTTAAGAAGTTGCATTTTCATTTGAGATTTGGTTCCAATTACAAAGGAGACTCTGGCAGAATTTACAAAACCGTAATTCAGTCCTAGGATTTTTGAGATTAGGTCCGAGCTTATGGCTTATGCATAAGACTTGTGCATAGAGCATGTGCATATGGCTTATGCATAGAGCGTGTGCATAAGACTTATGCATATGGCTTATGCATAGAGCTTATGCATAAGACTTATGCATAAGGCTTATGCATAGAGCTTATGCATAAGTCTTGCAGCCTTATTATGCAAGCTTATACTTATAATATGCATTTAGATTATTGCATAAGGCCTTTATAAACAGCTATTTATGAATAGAGATAGCTTCTCTCTCCATCCTTGTTCAAATTCTATTTAATTTTGTATGGAGAGGAGATAAGCTGATTTGTGTTTAATGAGCTGCATATACATGTTATCCTGCTAGATGGAGCCTCTCAATCTGGAAGAGAGAATAGCGTGTCCATGCATGCGATGTAAGTACCAAATCTTTCGAAAACGAAGGATTTGCAACGAGCATGTTCATGACGCTGGCATATTTCCAATGGAGCGCTTGCAAAATTTACGGTTTCAATCGTACAACCAAGCAAGTGTGCAGCCGCATCTTGATAACATTGCGCCTGTGAATTCTCGTCCCCAACAAAGGATGAGGATATCGCAGGAGGGAGTGACAGATGGAGCTCAATTAACAGCACCCGAGGGAATGGAAGAAGGTCAGGAAATGGAAGAAGGTCCAATGGAAGAAATGTTGGATGCCTTCATCGAGCAACAAGAAGCTCTCTTCAAGGAGCATGAACCGATCAGCAAGATACTTTTGTGCGCCCAGAGCATTGTGAGCAGGTTGTCTTTAAAGCGGATCCAAAAGATCCACGCTGGCTGTTTGTGGTTCAAGTCGCCCCCCGCAGTAAGCAAATTTTTGAAGAATTTGAGCTACAACAAGGTGATGTGGATGCACAGGGTAATGGAGAGCAGCAAGAACAAGCCAATATCAACAATGAAGAGGAGCAAGCAAATGAAGAGGAGCAACTAGAGCAAGATCCAAATGAAGAGGTGCAAACCAAGGAAGCTGAAAAACAAGTTGAGGAAGAAGACATAGATGATGAAGACATCCTTCATCAAGGGACTTTTAATGATGAGGATGCTGAAATGTACATAGACATAGATCTCTTTGGGGCTACTGATCTTAATGAGGATGATAGAATAGATAATGATTTTTAAAATGATGTATCTTAATGATTATGCAAATAGTTATGACATATTTGTAATGGTTTTATGACATTGAAGGTCCATTCATTGTTTACCATTGTTAATGTTTACCATCATAATCACTACTATAGGAGCAAGTTGATATAGTTTTACCAATGTTGTTTATCATTGTTAATGTTTATCTTATGGTTCTTTCAGTCATTGTTTACCGTGTAATTTTCATTCCGTACAAGTTTGTCATATGGTTTTTTGTCCAACAGGCCATGGGTGACTCACCGCCCTACGACTACAGTCTAGATTTCTCATTTAATCCTACACCGCAGGGCATGAGTCCCCAGCAGTTATATGGTTTTCTTTCGTCCATGACTCCAGAGCAGAGAGCCATGGCTCAGAGTTATTGGGGTTCTGGAGCAGGGACATCTGCCTCACCATCTGGCTTCCCGACGCCAGTTCCCACACCCGTGGGTACGACAGCAGCTCCCACACCTCATACCACACAGCCTTCCACTCCTCTTACAGCCCGATCTACCACCTCTTCACATAGACGGCGCTCACGTAGTAGGTCTTCAGGGGGAGGTTGTTATGGTGGTAGTGCCACAGATGCTGTGACACCACCACCACGTGAGCGTCGTCCTTCGCTCTCATCTGTTGATAGCACACCCATAGGGTCACCTTCCACTCCCTGGGGTGCACATGACCATGACAACAGCAAGATTTACACAATTAGGGATGGGGCACCAATAATGGATAGTGCAGGGAAGGCAATGAAGACACGCATCCGACAATTGTGCACTATACAGTTTCATGACTCTGTCATGACTAAATGGGATCAGCAAGACAAGGGGAAGAAAAATTATATAAACACAAAGATAAAGCAAGAGTTCCAGCCATTTGACCCTATGAATGTCATCTCTAATGAGTGGATACAGTATACAGCTCGCATTTTGATGGGGCATCGTAGGTCAGAGGCGAGGGACGCATTCAGAGAGGGGAAGGAGAAACCTGTTTGGCTAGATGACAGGGAGTGGGCAGCCATTGCTCAAGAGCTCACCGAGACACCAGACAGGTTTCAACAACAAAGAGAGGCGGCAAGGGCAAGACTCCAAACAGTAGGGGCTTCTCATCTCGGGAGTGGTGGTTACGAAACCATGCGCCATGAATTCGTAAGTGTTTGTCGCAATTTTATTTATTTAAATGTATGTATGCGGGCTAAATGTTGATTTCTAAAAGTTATAATTGTTAATCGTGTGTGCAGGAGTTGGCCATGAATCGCCCACCAAGCAGGCGAGAGGAGAAGTACGCTCACAAACATGGCCTTGTGGCCTTGTTTGAGATGCTTGAAGAAGAAGGAGAGACCGTTAATTGGGAGACATTACCATGATGTAAGATGACCTTCAAACTAATGAAATATGATCAAAACATTCTTGAGTATTAATGTTTAATTTAATTTCTTGTTTGTCGATCAGGAAAATATGCAAACGAGCACGGTTGTTTTTGTGCTCTATTGTAGACAGAATAGTGCTGTCTGTTTGGTGTTGTTGATCCTGCTCATTGCAGGCAGCTAGGCAACAGCCAGGCAGCACTATTCTGCCCAAAAAAAAATTTCTGCTACAGCGTCGGTATATGCCCCGGTACCACAGTCGGTATATACGTTGGTATAGCCGCCGGTTTACGCCTCGGTATACATTCCGGTATAGATGCCGGATTAACTGTCGGTATAAATAACGGTATAGATGCCGGTTTAAGCGTCGGTATTACCCCCGGTGAGCGTCGGTATAGCTGCCGTTATATGCGCCGGTATTAATACCCGACACTTATACCGACGCTGCGGTTCCGGCGCTTATACCGATGACGAGGCTTTTTTAGACACCGTTAAATAGCGCCGGTACAAGCCCCGGTATATGGCTAATATGTAGTAGTGATTTTGGATGCATTTTTGCAATTTTTTGCATTGTCCATGACGACTTGGACTACATTTTTGGCACCCACTTCCTCTATCACAGAGCTAATGACTTGAGCAATGTAAGCCCCAGTTTTGATTGAATCCACGGCACGG
Organism: Cibotium barometz; assembly: GCF_041138505.1. NCBI lineage: Eukaryota > Viridiplantae > Streptophyta > Polypodiopsida > Cyatheales > Cibotiaceae > Cibotium > Cibotium barometz. The sequence goes on from NC_141104.1 coordinate 877,159, forward strand.
ATGAAAGTCTCACCTCTAGGTGAAATAACCATTATATTAATTAATGGTTTTCTTTGCACATTAGACCATCCATCACTTACTATACTACATCCAGAAAGCTCTATATTGCTAAGAATTATTCTTTGTACACGTTCTTTTACTTGCGCACAACATTTCTCTAATAGATCATTTCGCATAACATGGTACGTAGGCGGTGAAAACCCTGGTCCAATCTCACCAATTTTCTTCCATGCTCTCTTATAAGTCGCTATTGGCCTATGACTTCCTACTGATTCAAGACATTTCAAAACATGATATACACCAAGAAGACTTGTGTAGATCAGGATTCAGTGCATGCGCACCAGAGATAAGAATTCAATGAGGTTGCAAGGCCTCTCCTATACAAACTTACTTATTTTGTTTTCTTGATCCACCACAAGGGAGTTTATTTGATGGAAATATAACTTACTTTCAGACTAACTACCACATTCTTTCCTCTTGTGAGCTTCACACTACCCTTTCCAAATCTCTATTGGAAACTCAATATTTCACAAATGGCTCCCCTTCTCTCTATACCCCCCCCCCTGGGGCGGGCAGGAAATCATTGCTATGAAAATTGCTGCCTTTAAAACCTACCCAACAAATGTACCTCCTTTTACCAGCAAGTATCATGAAGTTCAACACATTCAGAAAACATTTGTTCATATTCTTACAGTTGAGGCAAAGCATTACCGTTTTCAAAGAAAGATCAAGAGACCATTCTGGAAAAACTATGCAAACAATTCTTTTGTTTAAAAAATAGGGCCCCATAAATTGAGTATTCATGCAACCCACATTGATATTGTCAGCAAATCATTTTCTCACTGAAATGAGTGAAGGCATGCAGAAAAGTTAACATACCTATGTTTGCAGCTTCAAAATTTCTTGAGTCAGACTTCTATTTGTTATCTTTAGTTCTTCAATTATGTGTGAAGATGTGAGTCCAAACAGAGTTGAGCTCAGAATTTTAGAGCGTGGGGGGCTGCACCACCTTGACAGGGGAGAAATCACTGATGTAAAACTCCTTGATGGAGCAACAGAGATAGGAGACACAGGATATTTGTGCACTAAAGAATTCGAGTCAGAAAAGGCAGGCAAACTCCCTGCATTTCTCACATTAGTGTCACTTGGAGCAGGTGAGACACGCCGCAGAGACTCTGGCTTATTTGTTTGCTTCAAGGGATATTTCTCCTCATATTTCTCTGGTCTCTCTTTGGTCTCCAAAGACTGTTGTATGGCACTACTTTTTCCTGTCCTCCAACCTGCGATCCCATTCCACAATTTGCTACCAATTTCAATTTTGTGTAGCAAGGATCACAGACACGGTAGGATTTTGTTGGGGTGGGAGCTAATGTTGCTTTGGCAGCCTTTTTACTACTGCATGCATGACAGAAGACATGCCCACAATTGTAACAATTATGTCGCTTTCGAGTAAACCCAAAAGATAACCGACATCTGGAACAAACTGATTCGTCTGCTCTTGAAAGCCATTTATGCAAACAAACAGCAGCTGTGAAGCTTGACCCACAAGAAATGCTTTTAACCTGCTTGTCTTTTAGTACCTCAACTAATGTTGGAGTGTGCCTGTCTTGAACATCACCATGCCCAAGCCTCCCATTGGCACCCCTTTCCCCAAGTATAAACCTCTATCTTTGATGTCAACACGGCCACATGATGTGATCCATAGGATATTTCCTTCATAAACTCTTCCCAAAGCTTGCTTTCTACAAGTACAGGATGCTGACCAGTTGCATGTGGGTCTCCTAACTGGCCACATACACTACTTCCCATGGTATAGACTTGACCTGAAGTAGGCTGTGTCCACAGGCCACGTGTCGAAAATCATTGTCTACAAGAGCAGCTACACATGTTGGAACAAGCATTTACTCTTTATCCCCATGCCCAAGGCGGCCCTTGTCACCATCACCCCAACTAAAAAGCTTCCGAGAAGAGCAACTGCTAGCGTCAGAGTAGCCCATGATAATCTCCACTACAGCGGCTATGTGCCAGACTCCACATGCCACCCTAATAGTTTTCAATCCCTTTGAAGATTCCACTTCTTTAGGGAAACAGACATTGGCCTTGTCCCCATGTCCTAGGGCTCCAAATGCTCCATCACCAAAAGTTAAAAGTTGCCCTGCAGATGTTACTAAAGCGGTATGCCAAGGACCATAGGAAACACTTGATATCCTGATCCCCTCTGAAAGATGCACTCTCCTAGGAATCCAGTGACTGAAATCGTTACCTTGGCCAAGAAGCCCAAAACTCCGTGTGCCAGTATAAAGATCTCCACTGAGTGTCACGGCACAAGTGTGGTATTCCCCCAACAAACAACATGCTCAATACTGGTGTTTGCTAAAGTCTCCACTAACTGTGGATGAGCCACATCTGCATCAACACCATGGCCAAGCCTACCTCCAGATTCCTCTCCCCAGCAGAAAACTTCTTCTTGTCTGTTAACCAGAGCAGCATGCTTGCTTCCACAAGCAATGTTATGCACATCTAATACAACAGCTGATTCTAAATGTTTCGGTAGTAAAGCATCCATCTTCAAACCCATACTGCTATTAATTCTGCATGAGCCACCACCCAATATGCCATTTCTGACACCTTCACCCCACATATACACATCACCTAGAGCATCAGCATCATCTTGTCCAGACCCATGATTGGATGTGCTTACCATGCTTGACAGGCTCACTCTAAATGCCTCCAAATTATTCTCCTTCATATGCACTTTCAAGTTCTCTGACGTTACATCTGAATCACCAGAATTCAATGAGTCTCCAATCAAACTGCAATCCAGGTAGCTCTTTCTTAAGTCAGCAGAATTAAGAGAGGCAGTTGAAAGTGTCTTTTCTAAACTGTAATGAGGAGGACTCTCCCATATGTGTTCCTCCCACAGTCCTGAAATAAGGTATAAATGGTTTATAGAAAAAACCACATGTCACCTTGTTTAGAAAAAAAATCCATTAAAAGAAAACACCAAAAGCAAAAGTAAACTTTCACAATATGAGACCTTAGCATTTAACCATTTTTATTGAGGAAAAGCTTTAAAAGAACTGACTCATAACTATGCTAATCTCCAATCAAGCCTCGAGGGGGTCACTATATGTAGAATACCCCTATCGCATGCGTTCAAGGCCTATATTTTAAATCCTTTATCTGTGAATTTTTTAATCCATATAATATCTCCTTTTCTTTATGAATCTGCAAATTTTTTAAAAAAAAAATTAAATCATACCCTTATGTAAATATATTTCTGTAAGTTTCATAAATTAAAAATATGCTTCTGTTGAACGCACGTGATATTTACATTTTTTTGTGAGTGACCCCCCCGAGAGTCAAGCCCATAGCAACAACCTACACGGTAGGAAAAATTGTCTGCATAACTAATCAAAATGCAAAGACCATGATGCTTGTTCATATGCAAGGATGCACCACATAAAATGTAGCCCAGCTCATAAAAACAATCTACCATGGCGGCAAATGACTTTGATTGTTTTAAACTAAAGATCCAAATGCAATGTATATATGCTTATTCAAATACATGAATGCACAGCATATAGATGTGAGTGCATAGATGAACACAATACTAAATGCATGTATCTATGGTATACGCACACATATATCATGCATAGTGCAGGGCTGCAGAGGTTGAATGTAGATATATAACCAATGATAAAGTGCTCCCCTAAACACCTATTTGAGGTGGAAAAGTTTGCTAGAAAATTCAATTTCTCCGAGTAAAACTTGAAACTGGCAAGCATTAAGTGCACAGATGCATGCAGGCATGTGTAAGCATATGTGATGCAACCTTATAGAGCAAGAATTATAACGGAGGAGCACAGAACTGAAAAAGACACTTAGCGAGGAGCGAAAGTTCCTAACCCAGAAAAACGGAAGTCACATTTACAACACAGCCTAAGCATATCTGCCGAGGTGTAAAATCCTTGCCAAAAGGCTTGCGACTATCCATTCACCCCCATCACAAGGTCCAAATCATTCTTGAAGTTTTCCGCCTTTTTGCTGAATGGGTCTATTTTAACACCTAGTCAAATTGATTAATGTTGTTCCCAAAACACATTCCACTAAATATGCTCGGAATAGTCAATTTGATTTACGTTCATTTATGTTGTTCCCAAAAACGCACTCCAAAGACCGAATTAGGTAAAGTGGGAAAAATCCCATTCCCACATTGAAAAATTTAATGCATTTAATCTAGAATCTACCTTTTTCAACCTATAAAAAATTTAAAAATGGTTTGCTTTATCAAGTGATACTAGATTGAACCTAGCTTGATCTTAGAAATAGAAAGGTTTCAAGATTTTTTAGATCCACCACTTGGCCATTCTACAGTCCATAAGAACCCAAGATCAGATTCTACCATTTGGTCAACCTAGACCCCCAATTAAAAACAAAGGTACAAGAGATTGTATATTGAGAGTCCCCTTAGAGTAGGATGCACTCTTCAATTTAAGACTTCATTGTAATGAACAAGATTAAATGGACAAGAATTTTAAAAATTGATATGGTGAAGGTATCCTTATATACCAACCACTACAAATTAACATTATTAAGGATAGAAAGAGTCTCCTTGGAGTAGGATGCACTTTGTCAAAATTACGATTATAAATTTTCATTTTGATGAAGCTTATTCTACTAAAGAAATAATAAAACTTTTGCATTAACAAACAAAAGATAAAAGGATAAAAGGAGTCCCCTTAAAGTAGGATGCACTTTGTGGATGCACAAGAGGAGCCTCCTTAGACTAGGATGCACTCCATCTATGAATTTATTTATTGTGTTAAAAATTGTTCAATGCATTGCAAAGATACACAATTGAACAGTCTGCTCCCAAAGTTGGCCAAATTACAAAGACCCTCTATATTTTGTTATAATAGAGACCATTTACAAAGACCATTTACATTCAATTAAAAAAGGGAGTAACAAAATGTGCTAGTATCATGGAGGTGTAATTTTGATTTTAAGGGGTTCTAGCTCCACCACATGGTAGAGCTAGAATTTTGAGCTAGCTCTACCATGTGGAGCTACAACACATTGAGGAGGATTTAAAGATTTTTAGATCCACCACTTGGCCATTCTACAGTCCATAAGAAACCAAGATATAACATTTGATTGATCTAGACCCCCAATTACAAACATTGATACAAGAGATTGTATATTGAGAGTCCCCTTAGAGTAGGATGCACTCTCCAATTTTAAAGCTTCATTGTAATGAACAAGACAAAATGAACAAGATTTTATAAATTGAGGTGGTGTGAAGGTATAATACTTATATATACAATCACTACAGATTAACATTATTAAAGATAGAAAGAGTCTCCTGGAGTAGGATGCACTTTGTCAAAATTACAGTTATAAGATTTCATTTTGATGAAGCTTATTCTACTAAAGAGTCCCCTTAAAGTATGATGCACTTTGTCAATAGATAAAAGGAGTCTCCTTAGAGTAGGATGCACTCCATCTACGACTCCATTATAATAAAACATTGTAAATGAAAATGAATTTATTTTTTTGTGTTAAAATATGTTCAATGCCTTGCAAAAGGCACACAATTGAACAGCACGCTTCCGAAGATGGCCAGATTACAAAGACCCTTTATATTTTATTATAATATTAGAGACCATTTACATTCAATTACAAAAGGGAGTAACAAAATGTGCTAGTGTCATGGGGGTGTATTGGTTGAATGAGGTATTGAGCTTCTTTTTAAGCATGTTCATTTTGTGTACTCACAAGATCACACACTTAGATTATTCTCTCAATTATTATCTTGATTGTTGAACACATGGAGACCCCAAAAGAAATGAACTTTTTTGAAGAGAACTCGTGTAGTTATTTGTCTGAAATGGACAATGTAGCGAGATATTTGCCTTGTTGCTCATATTGAGGTGTCTAGCATGGCTAGCAGTCCAATGTCAATCACTTTATCTCTTCACTTTAGATCTAGCACTTGTCTATTATAGAGCTCAAAAGAATTTCTTGATCCATGACTTATCCATTCTAGATCCTGTTCCACCACTTGGACATTATAGAGCTAGACTTCAGTGGATGCAAGCTCCACCAAATGGTACATCTAGGCTCAAAATTCTAGTCGTATTGTATGACTTCCAAAGGTTTAGGTCTACCACACATGGATACTAGCTCCACCATGTGGTAAGGCCAAAATACCATGAAGAGACCATGGCTGCTACCTCCACCACATGGTGGAGCTAGAGCTCAATAAGATACCACATGGTGGACCTAGCTAGCTCCACCATGTGGTGGAGCTAGAGCTCAATAAGATACCACATGGTGGAGCTAGAGCTCAATAAGATACCACATGGTGGAGCTAGCTAGCTCCATGAAATTATACAGCTAGACTTCAATGGATGGTAGCTTCACCACATGGTAGATATAGACATAGAATTCTAGCTCTACCATCCCATATGGTGGAGCTTGATTTTAAGGGATTCTAGCTCTACCATGTGGTAGAGCTAGAATTCTGAGCTAGCTCTACCACGTGGAGCAAGAACGCATTGATAGAACCAAGATCTACCATTTGTTCAATCTAGACCCCCAAGTAAAAACATTAATACAAGAGATTGTATATTGAGAGTCCCCTTAGAGTAGGATGCACTCTCCAATTTTAAGACTGCATTGTAATGAACAAAGACTAAATAAACAAGAATTTATAATTTGACATGGTGAAAGTTTTCTTATATACACAACTACTACAAATTAACATTATTAAAGATAGAAAGAGTCTCCTTGCAGTAGGACGCACTTTGTCAAATTGATAGTTAAAAGTCTTCACCTACTCTACTAAAAAAATAATAATTTGCAAAGTTTGACCAAAAGATAAAAGGATAAAAGGAGTCCCCTTAGAGAAGGATGCACTCCATTTATGACTCAATTATAATAAGACATTGTAAATGAACATGAATTTATTGCTTGTGCTAGAATTTGTTCAATGCTTTGCAAAGGCAAACATTTGAACAGTATGCTCCATACGAGGCTTGATTACAATATCATATTTCAATATATGGACTTTTATTACATTAAAAAAAGGCCAAATTACTTGCATCCTCTACATTTGATTATATTAGGGACAAACAAAATGAGCTTCATGGTGGTGTATTACTTTTATGATGCCTCCTCTTGTTGATTTGCTTGATTTTCACTCTCTGCTTGCCTCTGTGTCTCAGCTTCAGCCTCCTCTCGTTGCTTTCTTTGAATTTCAAATTGTTCCTGCCTCTCTGCCTCAGCATTAGCCTCCTGCTGTCGCTTCCATAGCTCTGCCTTTTTCCTATTCTCTACTAACCAATTTCTCTTCTTCAAGCCATTTCTTCATCACATCATCTAAGAATTGGTTAGGTTTTTCTTCAAAGGCATTATCCCATGTATACTCTTGCCAATCTTCATTCTGTAGCCACATAAAAACAACCAATTTCTTAAATCTTCTATCAAAAAACTATACCTTTCCTTGGAAGGTTGATGGTACAATTCTGGGACTATTAACTAGGTTCGCTCATTATTAAACACCTTATAGTAGCTATCATCAATTATCAATGTATTTTTCTTGTTGTACAAAGGATGGAGACCCCAAAAGGTCTCAAGCTTTTTAAAGAAAACTTGTCTATTCTGCACAACCCATGTGGATTTTGAACAAATTGAATGCTCTTGTGAGAGAACACCTGCAAACTTGGGCTTTTGTTGTGGAAATACTGTGTCAATTATTCCAGAGAGCTTAGTTCTCCTACATGCGCTCCAAATAAAAACATAAAAGAATTGAATACACCAATCTAAGAACTCATGTACATCCTTGTGACATAGGACATAACGATATTGGTTAACTGGGTATTTTACCAACTCATTGCTATAAGGAGGATCCTTCTCATCATATTGGGTTTCGACAACATGGCACAACAAACCATTGAGGTTTAGAATAATAGCCCTCCTATCATCCTCTTTGCGTAGGGGTACGCATATTGGGTCTGACAAATACCATGTCAGTATGATAACCCCCTCAGAGGGATGCACAAAGCGCAACCTTGCATCAATTTCTCGTAGACGGTCAAGACGACACTGAACCAACTGTCTTCATACACTCTGGATTTTCTTGGACATGTGACGTACTAATGCTCAGTGACGAAGAAGTCGCCTCTGCCAATTAGAATCAATCACATGACCTGGAAAAAAATGAGCATGCTTAATGATAAAGGTGGGCATGTGGGGGAAGGCATGTTACAACTACTCTTATGCAAAGATAGATTTTAAACAATTACAAAACAGATGTGACTATGCACGCTAACATTAAACTATATACTGTTCCAAAATGTTGACTTTAGTTGCATTACAAAATGGCCCAAGATGCAAAGAATCTTTCCATTTGATTCTAAAAAGACGCGACAAAATGTGCTACCAGGTATCAGAATGTGGTGAAATTAGAATGCATTGATCTAGATTAACCACGTGGTTGAGCTAGAATGCACTGTTCTAGCTCAACCATGTGGTAGGGCTAGAATATTTTTAAATCTAGTTCTACCATGTGATAGAGCTATATCAAAGTATTCTAGCTCGATCCCATGGCAAAATTAGAAATAATATTTGAAGTCCAGCTCTAGCACGTGGTAGAGCCGTATCAAAATATTTTAGCTAGACCCCATGGTAGAACTAGAATGGTTTGAAGTCCAACTCAACCATGTGGTGACATGGAAGAGCTAGAATGCATTGATCTAGCTCTACCATATGGTAGAGCTAGAATGCTTTCAAGTCTAGCTCTACCATGTCGTGGAGCTAGAATGCTTTGAAGTCTAGCTCTACCATGAGGTGGAGCTAGAAGGCATTGATCTAGCTCTACCATAGTCCAAATATGTAGGAATTAAAATCATAAGACAAAGATCAAGCTTCCATACATTTTCAAATTAGGAGGTCCCTTATAGTAGAGTGCACTCCAACATTTATAAAATTATCTGAAGAGTAATACATTTGCCACTACTTTAAAAACAGGACAAAATTTCTTGTCAATTCATGATTACAAAAAGATAAAATTTCTTCAAAAAAATACAATCCTTGTGACAAATGGCTTCTTTAAGTGAATACTCCTTGGAACAATATCCTTGAAATAAATCTGCAAGAAACCATCATAAATTAAGTTTATTGTGAATTCATACAAAATTGTTGTATAAAATCATGGATTTGGTTATAATTATCATTTATGTTGTGTAGTACCTTAGTTATTTCTATCCCATTGGAGAAGATTGTACTCATTTAACACCTTGTTTATGAAAGCCCTTGCATTGGTTGCCTTCAACTGCGTTGTGGTAGAACCCAATTTTCTAGCTAGAGGAATCACTTGTGGTCCCCTCCTCCATGCTAGCAATACTGACTCGTTCGGCACCGAAGAGGCATGAAAATTGAATCATGCGTGGAAAAATGTGTGGCAAGCAACCCGGATCTTTCTTGTTGTGTTCAGATGCGATTCGGACTCATTTCGGATACGAAACTCTGTTATGGCAATTTTGCACTATCTTCGCTGGGACCCAACTTTGACGCACTGTGAGAAGTGATTGCGATCCCCAAATCCATGCACGGAGTGATGTGGACATAGCGTGTTGTCCGTTCTCTGATGGGGTCCCAGATCCTCAACTTCTAACTGTCCGAATCCAGGTTCTTGAAAAAGATGCACGAGCATGGTAAATGGCAGAAATTTCCAACAGTGGCCCAAACCGCGCCGAAGAGGCATGAAAATCGAATCCTGCATGGAAAAATGTGTGGCAAGAAACCCGGATCTTTCTTGTTGTGTTCAGATGCGATTGGGACTCATTTCGGATCCGAAACTCTGATATGCCAATTTTGCACTATCTTCGCCGGGACCCAACTTTGACGCGCTGGGAGAAGTGATTGCGATGCCCAAATCCATGCACGGAGTGATGTGGACATAGAGAAACTTCCCTAGCACAAGTTCGTGTGGTCCGTTCTCTGATGGGGTCCTGGATCCTCATCTTCTAACTGTCCGAATCCGAGTTCTCGAAAAAGATGGACGAGCGTGGTAAATGGCGAAAATTTCCAACCGTGGCCCAAACGGCCCCGAAGAGGCATGAAAATCGAATCATGCATGAACAAATGTGTGGCAAGCAAACCGAATCTTTCTTATTGTGTTCAGATGCGATTCGGACTCATTTCAGATCCGAAACTGTGATATGGCAATTTTGCACTATCTTCGTGGGACCCAACTTTGACGCGCTGGGAGAAGTGATTGCGATGCCCAAATCCATGCACGAAGTGATGTGGACATAGAGCAAATTCCCTAGCACAAGTCTGTGTGGTCCGTTCTCTCAAGGGATCCTGGATCCTCAACTTCTAACTGTCCGAATCCAGGTTCTCGAAAAAGATGCACGAGCGTGCCAAATGGCAGAAATTTCCAACCGTGGCCCAAATGGCGCCGAAGAGGCATGAAAATCGAATCATGCATGGATAAATGTGTGGCAACCAACTCGGATTTTTCTTGTTGTGTTCAGATGCGATTCGGACTCATTTTGGATCCGAAACTGTGATATGGCAATTTTGCACTATCTTCGTCCCAGCTTTGACGCGCTGGGAGAAGTGATTGCGATACCCAAATCCATGCACGGAGTGATGTGGACATAGAGAAACTTCCCTAACACAAGTCCGTGTGGTCCGTTCTCTGATGGGGTCCCGGATCCTCAACTTCTAACTGTCCGAATCCGGGTTCTCGAAAAAGATGCACGAGCGTGCCAAATGGCAGAAATTTCCAACCGTGGCCCAAACGGCGCGGAAGAGGCATGAAAATCGGATCATGCATGGACAAATGTGTGGCAAGCAACCCGGATCTTTCTTGTTGTGTTCAGATGCGATTCGGACTCATTTCGTATCCGAAACTCTGTTATGGCGATTTTGCAGTATCTTCGCCGGGACCCAACTTTGACACACCGGGAGAAGTGATTGCGATGCCCAAATCCATGCACGGAGTGATGTGGAAATAGAGCAACTTCCCTAGCACAAGTCCGTGTGGTCCGTTCTCTGATGGGGTTCCGGATCCTCAACTTCTAACTGTCTGAATCCGGGTGCTCGAAAAAGATGCACGAGCGTGCCAAATGCAGAAATTTCCAACAAGTGCCTAAACGGTGCGGAAGAGGCATGGAATTCGAATCATGCAAGGACAAATGTGTGGAAAGCAACCCGGATCTTTCTTGTTGTGTTCAAATGCGATTCGGACTTATTTCGGATCCGAAACTCTCTTATGGCGATTTTTCACTATCTTTGCCGGGACCCAACTTTGACGCACTGGGAAAATTGATTGTGATGTCCAAATCCATGCACGGAGTGATGTGGACATAGAGCAACTTCCCTAGCTCAAGTCCATGTGGTCCGTTCTCTGATGGGGTCCCGGATCCTCAACTTCTAACTGTCCGAATCTGGGTTCTCGAAAAGGATGCATAAGCATGCCAAATGGCAGAAGTTTCCAACCGTGGCCCAAATGGCGCCGAAGAGGCATGAAAATCGAATTATGCATGGATAAATGTGTGGCAACCAACTCGGATTTTTCTTGTTGTGTTCAAATGCGATTCGGACTCATTTTGGATCCGAAACTGTGATATGGCAATTTTGCACTATCTTCGTCCCAGCTTTGACGCGCTGGGAGAAGTGATTGCGATACCCAAATCCGTGCACGGAGTGATGTGGACATAGAGAAACTTCCCTAACACAAGTCCGTGTGGTCCGTTCTCTGATGGGGTCCCGGATCCTCAACTTCTAACTGTCCGAATCCGGGTTCTCGAAAAAGATGCACGAGCGTGCCAAATGGCAGAAATTTCCAACCGTGGCCCAAACGGCGCCGAAGAGGCATGAAAATCGAATCATGCATGGACAAATGTGTGGCAAGCAACCCGGATCTTTCTTGTTGTGTTCAGATGCGATTCGGACTCATTTCGTATCCGAAACTCTGTTATGGCGATTTTGCAGTATCTTCGCCGGGACCCAACTTTGACACACCGGGAGAAGTGATTGCGATGCCCAAATCCATGCACGGAGTGATGTGGAAATAGAGCAACTTCCCTAGCACAAGTCCGTGTGGTCCGTTCTCTGATGGGGTTCCGGATCCTCAACTTCTAACTGTCTGAATCCGGGTGCTCGAAAAAGATGCACGAGCGTGTCAAATGCAGAGATTTCCAACAAGGGCCTAAACGGCGCGGAAGAGGCATGGAATTCGAATCATGCAAGGACAAATGTGTGGAAAGCAACCCGGATCTTTCTTGTTGTGTTCAGATGCGATTCGGACTTATTTCGAATCCGAAACTCTCTTATGGCGATTTTGCACTATCTTTGCCGGGACCCAACTTTGACGCACTGGGAGAATTGATTGTGATGTCCAAATCCATGCACGGAGTGATGTGGACATAGAGCAACTTCCCTAGCTCAAGTCCATGTGGTCCGTTCTCTGATGGGGTCCCGGATCCTCAACTTCTAACTGTCCGAATCTGGGTTCTCGAAAAAGATGCATAAGCATGCCAAATGGCAGAAGTTTCCAACCGTGGCCCAAATGGCGCCGAAGACGCATGAAAATCGAATCATGCATGGACAAATATGTGGCAACCAACCCGGATCTTTTTTGTTGTGTTCAGATGCGATTCGGACTCATTTCGGATCCGAAACTCTGTAATGGTGATTTTACACTATCTTTGCCAGGACCCAACTTTGACGTGCCGGGAGAAGTGATTGCGATTCCCAAATCCATGCACGGAGTGATGTGGACATAGAGAAACTTCCCTAGCACAAGTCCGTGTGGTCCGTTCTCTGATGGGATCCCAGATTCTCAACTTCTAACTGTCCGAATCCAGGTTCTCGAAAAAGATGCACGAGCATGGTAAATGGCGAAAATTTCCAACCGTGGCCCAAACGGCACCGAAGAGGCATGAAAATCGAATCATGAATGGACAAATGTGTGGCAAGCAACCCGGATCTTTCTTGTTGCGTTCAGATGTGATTAGGACTCATTTCGGATCCGAAACTCTGTTATGGCGATTTTGCACTATCTTCGCCGCCGGGACCCAACTTTGACGCGCTGGGAGAAGTGATTGGGATGCCCAAATCCATGCACAGAGTGATGTGGACATAGAGCAACTTCCCTAGCACAAGTCCGTGTGGTTCGTTCTCTGATGGGGTCCCGGATTCTCAAAATCTTACTGTTTGAATCTGGGTTCTCGAAAAAGATGAACGAGTGTGCCAAATGGCAGAAATTGCCAACCATGGTCTAAACGGCACCGAAGAGGCATGAAATTTGAATAGGGCATGGAAAAATGTGTGGCAAACAACCCGGATCGAGCTGTGTACCATGCAGATCAAAAAAACCAATTACTCTAAGAAGAGACCTACTTCACATTACAAGAACCAAGGAGCTACAATTGCATTCTATCTAGCTCTACCATGTGGTGGAGCTAGAATGCATCGATCTAGCTATGTACCATGTAGATCAACAAAATCAATTACTCCAAGAAGAGATCTACTTCACATGACAAGAACCAAGAAGCTAGAATTGCATTTGATCTAGCTCTACCACGTGGTAGAGCTGTATCCAACCTAGACCACATCGTAGAGCTAGACTCCTTTGAGGTCTAGCTCTACCATGTGGTGGAGCTAGAATTGCATTTTAGGTCTAGCTCTACCATGTGGTAGAGCTAGAATGCATTGATCTAGCTGTGTACCATGCAAATCAACAAAACCAATTACTCCAAGAAGAGACCATCACGAGAACCAAGGAGATAAACAAGTGTGTTGAATGGCGCTGGGACCCAACTTTGACGTGCTGGGAGAAGTGATTGCGATACCCAAATCCGTGCATGGAGTGATGTGGACATAGAGCAACTTCCCTAGCATAAGTCCATGTGGTCCGTTCTCTGATGGGGTCCCGGATCCTCAACTTCCAACTGTCTGAATTCCGGTTCTCGAGAAAGATGCATGAGCGTGCCAAATGGCGCAAGTTTTCAACAGGGGTTGAAATGGCGTCGAGGAGGCATGAAAATCGAATCATGCATGGACAAATGTGTGGCAAGCAACCGGATCTTTCTTGTTGTGTTCAGATGCGATTCCGACTCATTTTGGATCCGAAACTCTGTTATGGCGATTTTGCACTATCTTGGCTGGGACCCAACTTTGACGTGCTGGGAGAACTGATTGCGATTCCCAAATCTATGCACGGAGTGATGTGGACATAGAGCAACTTCCTTAGCACAATTCCGTGTGGTCCGTTCTCTCATGGGGTCCCAGATCCTCAACTTCTAACTATCCGAATCCGGGTTCTCGAAAAAGATGCACGAGCATGGTAAATGGCAAAAATTTCTAACAGTGGCCCAAACGGCATCGAAGAGGCATGAAAATCGAATCCTGCATGGACAAATGTGTCGCAAGCAACCCGGATCTTTCTTGTTGTGTTCAGATGCGATTCGGACTCATTTCGGATCCGAAACTCTGATATGGCGATTTTGTACTATCTTCGTCGCGACCCAACTTTGACGCGATGGGAGAAGTGATTGCGATGCCCAAATCCATGCACGGAGTGATGTGGACATAGAGCAACTTCCCTAGCACAAGTCCATGTGGTCCGTTCTCTGATGGGGTCCCGAATCCTCAACTTCTTAACTGTCCGAATCCGGGTTCTCGAAAAAGATGCACGAGCGTGCCAAATGGCAGAAATTTCCAACCGTGCCCCAACGGCGTTGAACAGGCATGAAAATCAAATCATGCATGGACAAATAAGTGGCAACCAACCCCGATCTTTCTTGTTGTGTTCAGATGCGATTCGGACTCATTTCAGATCCGAAACTCTGTTATGGCGATTTTGCACTATCTTCATCGAGACCTAACTTTGACACGCTGGGAGAAGTGATTGCGATGCCCAAATCCATGCACGGAGTGATGTGGACATAGAGAAACTTTCCTAGTACAACTCCGTGTGGTCCGTTCTCTGATGGGGTCCCGGATCCTCAACTTCTAACTGTCCAAATCCGGGCTCTCGAAAAAGATGCACGAGCATGCCAAATGGTGAAAATTTCCAACCGTGGCCCAAACGGCGCCGAAGAGGCATGAAAATCGAATCATGCATGGAAAAATGTGTGACAAGCAACCTGAATCTTTCTTGTTATGTTTAGATGCGATTTGGACTCATTTCGGATCCGAAACTCTGTTATGGTGATTTTGCACTATCTTCGTCGGGACCCAACTTTGACGCGCCGGGAGAAGTGATTGCGATGCCCAAATCCATGCACGGAGTGATGTGGACATAGAGCAACTTACCTAATGCATTAGTCCGTGTGGTCCGTTCTCTGATGGGGTCCCGGATCCTCAACTTCTAACTGTCCGAATCCGGGTTCTCAAAAAAGATGCACGAGCGTGCCAAATGGCAGAAATTTCCAACAAGGGCCCAAACGACGCCGAAGAGGCATGAAATTCGAATTATACAAGAACAAATGTGTGGAAAGCAACTCGGATCTTTCTTGTTGTGTTCGGATGCGATTCGGACTCATTTCGGATCTTTCTTGTTGTGTAGTCAGATGCGATTCGGACTCATTTCGGATCCGAAACTCTGTTATGGCGATTTTGCACTATCTTCGTCGGGACCCAACTTTGATGCACTGGGAGAATTGAATGTGATGTCCAAATCCATGCACGAGAGTGATGTGGACATAGAGAAACTTCCCTAGCACAAGTCCATGTGGTCCGTTCTCTGATGGGGTCCCGGATCCTCAACTTTTAACTGTCCGAATCCGGGTTCTCGAAGAAAAGGATGCACGAGGGTGCCAAATGGCAAAAATTTACAGCCATGGCCCAAATGACGCCGAAGAGGCATGAAAATCGAATCATGCATGGACAAATGTGTGGCAACCAACCCGGATCTTTCTTGTTGTGTTCAGATGATGCGATTCGGACTCATTTCGGATCCAAAACTCTGTAATGGCGATTTTGCACTATCTTTGCTGGGACCCAACTTTGACGTTGATAGGACAAAAAATGTATAGACTTTTTTTTTTGGTTCATGCTTATAAATAGGGTGTGTGGAAATAAAATGAGTGAGAGGGTGTTATGTACATATTTTCCTTTATGAGAAGAATGTAAATTTTCTTGGGCCAAGCCATTGGGTTTTCCTTGAAACCCGAAGGTGGTGCATGTATTAAATATGGCTTTAGGAAAAATGTGAGTCTAGGGGGTGTGACTTTATACCTTGGCGAATTCTTTTAAGATTGGAAGACTGGTTTAAAATGAAGAGGTGGTTGGAAAATAGCTTGTAATCGACACGAAGGAAAAACAAAAAATAGAAGTTGAAGTTCTGGTGGCACCATGACTGGCGGCGTGTCACTTCTGGATGAACACGATTATGTTCGTGGAGCACATGCATTTAACTTGCTAACCTTGCATGGAATCTGCAGGCTCTATAAAACGCTGGTTCGCATGTTTGAACCAAGGGAGGGGAACTGAGGAAGAGCATTACGATTTCTTTGATTTACTGTGACAAAAAAATCATGATGTTGAAAGATGGGTTTGCTCGTGACTCAAGAAACTGCTGCGGACTTGTGACGGAAGGCAAAAAGGTGAAAAGACGCCGGCAACAATTTGTTTGAAGATGCAGCTGTTCAAAATTTTTTATTTTGATGATCGTGACGCTGTCTTTGATCTTTGCTGAAGCGGCCTGCTTCGACTGAATTGATCATCACGGTGATGTTGCTATTGATCCACAGCCTGCTTCGAATGTTTTGTTGATGATCGTGATGCCCATGTGGTCCCTTTGGCTAAAGTGACTTGCAAATAATCGTGATGCTCTGTTGAACGGCGGCTTGCTCGTAATATTTTTGTGACGCTGCTCAATACAAGTTTTTTTTATTATTACTCGTGAAGATCGTGGTGAAGCGGCTTGCTGCTGGACTGGTGGTCATGATCGTGATGCTGCCTCCTTGAAGCTGAAGATCGATGTGCTGAAGCGGCTAATTGCTATGGTATGTTGAACGAGTTAGGAAGACGTGGGAGCAGCCTCTTCTAGACGTTTTTTCTGAGCAGATATTTTCATCTTGACGTGCTGCCAACTGAGAAGGATTGGTGATGTGCCTTGTCCATTTAGTTGCTGTCATTAATTTCTGAGACTCTGCCTTGAACGATTTTATGCAATTGATGAAGACATGTTATTTGTTGATGATCAGTCTCGGCCGTTAATGCTATGTGAAGAAAAGTCTTGTTGCTATTTATTTTCTTGATCAAAAAATCAAAGATTTTAGAACTATCTTTTGTCTTTCCATTGAGGCAGAATCCATTGTCTCTGAGTTATTCTACTTGGAGTGAAGCATGATTCTATCTGTTGAGCTCGACAGTGGTATTGAAG
Organism: Cibotium barometz; assembly: GCF_041138505.1. Classification (NCBI taxonomy): domain Eukaryota; kingdom Viridiplantae; phylum Streptophyta; class Polypodiopsida; order Cyatheales; family Cibotiaceae; genus Cibotium; species Cibotium barometz. The sequence goes on from NC_141104.1 coordinate 894,569, forward strand.
AAATCCTGTTTTGTGGTTTTCATATTGAAGTCATATTCTCCGCAATGCATGGGGAATACTGGTCTTCACTTTTGCAAGTGGATGAGGAAGAATGGGAGAATGTTCGTTTTCCTGCTGAAGAGGACCTTCCTGAATACATTTATCATCTTGAGTTTTGTATAGAAGTTGATATAATTTGATGGAAAGTGTGTCTCATTTGTCACCTGAAACTAATCTCCGTCTCTTTCCTGGGTTGTTTTCAGCTTTGTATGAGAGAAGGAAGTTGGGAGATAGTTATAGGAAAATGAGGCGCCAGTGAGACTAGTCTTGTTTGTTTTAGGAATAGGTCAGGGTCTTTGCAGTTTATCTCATCATTCTTTGGTGATCCTGCTGGGGACTAAGTTTTCTGAATTGGGATTTGTGTGCACCCAAGACAAGACAAACCCGGAAGTATAGCTCACGAGTTTGCTCATTTTTATGGCTTGCCTAATGAAGATTCGGAAAGGTTTATAGAGAACATAGAATTCCCCGCCTTGATTAAATATTGAAATTCTCCAGAAGTGTTGCTTCAAATTCTATCTTTTTGTTTGGTAGGAGAGGCTCGTTCCTAGTTGCAAACTTTTAGAGCTGAGTTTCATGATGACCAGGGTGTTCAGAGGAACCCCACGTATGGTGAAGTGAAGGCTGCATTGGTTGCTCATTTTGTTTGCACCAGAGATGCTGATGGAATATGGAGAGAGTTGTGTGCCTTGCAACAGAATTCTGGCCAATCAGTTGATGACTACTTAGGTCGTTTCACGGTAATGTGGAACAAGTGGCAAGCTGCACTGATACCAGAAATCCCTCCTCGTGTGATTAAGAAGGACCGGTTTATTGCTGGTCTAAGATCTGACATTTGGGTAAAGGTGGAATGCAAGGAACTTCCCACATATGAAGATGTTCTCCAAGTTGCCAGAGAAAAAGAAAGAAAGATGAAGAAGCTGACTCAGATGGGTATAAAGGTGTCAAAAATACCAACTGTTCCAGAGCTTATTCCACATATGGTAGCTGAGCCACCGAAGTCAGTACCAAAAAAAGAAGAAACGCTGAAAGAGGAAATTCATGAGATGTCTGAACTCATGAAGAATCTCAGCTTAAACTTGATGGCAGGAAGAGATCGGGGACGAGCTCCAAATGGCAAAAGACCAGGCAGTATGCCTCCTACTGGTGGAGCTCCATCATCATGGTTTCCAGGATGAGGTCGAGGTATGAATGCTCCTTATGTGCAATGCTTTAACTGCGGACATTGGGGGCATTATAGCACTAAATGCGATAAGCCTCCAAGGATGGGTGGTGAAATCTATCCTTTTCCCTCTGGATTAAGTAATAGAGTGAATGATCATAGTGTGGAAATCAAAGATGCAGGTCAACAGGATCAAGTAGCAGTTCCAAAACTACTGTGGAAGAAAAAGGTAAAGGAAAACTAGTGAGTCTGCTTGGTTTGGAAGATGATGAGGTGACTGTTTTGCCTTTGGGCAAGCAAGATCAAAATGAAGAAGCTGAACCCAGTGCTAAGAAAGGCAAGCAAACGGAAGAAGTGATCACTCGTCAGAGGAAGAAAACCAGGAAGACGAGGAAAAAGTACAAAACATATGACTATCCGATGGGGAAAGATCAAGGTGAATACGATCTTGTGAAAGATCTTTCTAAGAGGAAGCCAGATATCACTTTTGCCCAAATGATTGGATTATGTCTCAGATTGAAGAAGGATTGGCGACGTGCTGTGAATCCAAAGAAAAAAATGGGAAAGACCACTGGTAATGTATTGACTATTTCTGAACTTCTAGATATTTGTCCTTCTGTTGAGGCATGGCATAATTGTTTAGACCTTGGTGAAGCTTATATTGATGGTGGTGCTCAGATCTATGTTATCACTCAATCTTGTACGCAGAAACTAAATCTAAAGGTAACTTCCCCTTCAACTTTTCGAATACGGATGGCTAATCATGCAAAGGTAAAATGCTTGGGAATGGTGGCTGATTTGAATGTTGAAGTATTCGATACTCTATGTTAGGTGGATTGTCATGTCATGCCTGCGGGATTAGGGGCCTATCCTTTGATTCTAGGGAGACCCTGGTTAAGGAAGGTTGGGGCTATTCAAAATTGGAAAGATGGAGTGATTACTGTACATGCTTCTTCAGGGAAAAAAATGAGTTTTGATATGGTGAGTCGGACTGAAATCTCTAAAGTTGAAAAGGGAGAGGTAGAAGATGAGTCATCTAGCAGTAGTGAGGAAGATAGTAGTGCAACTTTTGAGAGTGATATAGCTGATGTAGCCTTCGTAGGAGGGGTTGAAGATTTGCATTTGGGTAGTACAACCATCAATGATAGTGAGGAAGAGGATAGATTTGAAGAGATAGAAAGATTTTTGCAACCAAAAAACTATGCAGAGTCATCTTTAACTCTAATGGAAGAGTCATTATCTTCTAGTCTATCTCCTGAAGAAAAAGAGGAATATTGCAGAGTGCTGAGAAAATATCCCAACTTATTCATCACTTCTTGTGAGGAAATAATAGGATTCAAAGGGAAGCCACTTAGAATTGAATTAAAAGAGCATGCAAAGCCAGTATTTCAAAGGATGAGGAGGTTGAATCCCAAACAGATTTCAGTTTTGAAAGAGGAAGTAATAAAGTTACTCTTTTTTTGATTGGGCCAGCCCAGTGGTTATTGTGCCAAAGAAAGATGGGAAATGGAGAATCTGTGTGGACTACAAACCTTTAAATGCAGCAACAAGGGCCAATCATTATCCTCTTCCACATATTGATGACATTTTGGATCGGATAGCAGGCCATCAGATGTATAGTCTGTGTGATGGATATTCTGGTTACTTCCAGATTGCCATAGCTCCAGAAGATCGAGTGAAGACTACCTTCCTTACACCGTGGGGTTGTTTCGGCTACAAGAAAATGCCCTTTGGGCTCAAAAATGCACCGTCTCATTATCAGGAAAACTCCGACCAGGTATTGGCCCCATTCTTGGATAAGTTCTGTAAAGTTTTCATTGATGATATATGTGTCTATAGTGATCATGTTGTACATAGTCAGAAGCTTGATGAAGTCTTTCAAAAATTGGATGAAAGTGGTGGACAGCTGAACCCAAGAAAGTGTCATCTAGCACAAGGAAGAATTAAGGTTCTTGGATACATTGTGTCTGAGAATGGAATAGAGCCAGATCCGAACAAGATTAAGGCATTAAGGATGCTGCCCTCTCCTTCGACCACAAAGCAATTGCATACTTTCTTACAGAAAGTAAAATATTTGTCACAGTTCATTCACATGTTGGCACATGCATTATATCCTCTACAGCAAGTAGTAAAGTATGATCCCTTAAAATGGACTGATGAAAGTGAAGAAGTGTTTGAGGCAGTAAAAGAAATGTTAGGACAGATTTCTAGTGTGAAAGCTCCTGACTTTTCCAAGCCATTTTATGTGAATCCCTCGGTTGGGGTGGATGCAATAGGGGCTGTATTATTACAGCAAGGAGAAAATTCTCGATATATGCGACCTGTGTATTATGCTAGCAGGGTCAAAACTGAAGCTGAAAGGAGGTACACAGCAGCTGAATTAATAATGGCCAGTTTACTTTTTGCTTGTAGAAGATTCAGATCTTATTTACTTCCTCAATCATTTGTTGTCTTGACTAGGTGCACCCTGCTACCTCAGTTTTTGCTGAATAACACTGCTCTTTCAAAGTGTACGGTTAAGTGGATAACTGAACTTCAAGAGTATTCTTTTACTTTCCTTGTTGAAAAGTCTACTAGAGCTTCACTGGCAGATTTACTTACATATAAAGAAGGTCCTATATTGGTGAAGGAGGTTGATGATCATACAGTTCCATTGGAAGAAAAGATGCTGGACAATGCTTTTGTTCTTCATTTTGATGGTTCTTTCAGGAAAAGTTTAAATTTAGCATTATATGATCCTGGGGAAGGCTAGTTCAAAAGAAAGGTTTTCTGCTCAATGTTAGTAGCAAAAATGAAGCTGAATATTCAGCTTTACATGAAGGCTTAAAGGCATGTCTTGAGAAAGGTATAAGAAGATTAGCTATTAAGGGTGATGCTTTGTTGATTGTTAAACAGATACTTGGTGTTTGGAAGACAAAGCATGCTCATCTCAAGCATTGGTTGTTGGCTATTAAAAAAATGTTGAGGCAGTTTGATGCATGGACATTACAACATGTGGAGAGGAGGCAAAATGTTGCAGCTCATGAAGCAGCTCAGGATGAAACTGAGGTGTGTCTGAATGTGGTAAGGATACAAGAACCACTGTTTGGAGATAGAGAATTTTTGGCCAAGGTTGAGAACTTTTTGTTGACTGGAAAAGTTTCTGATGATTTTCCCAAACAGAAGAGATATAGATTTGTGAAATCCTGTGCAGCTTATTTTATGATAGATGATGTCTTATACATGAAGGGAACAGATCTGATTCTCAGAAGGATACCCTAGCAAGAGGAAATCATGTATATTTTAGAAACTAACCATGAAGGCATATGTGGTGGCCATTTTGCTTTCAAGATTATGATGAGGAAGATTTTAACTGAAGGTTATATTTGGCCTTCACTTCAAAGAGATATCCGACATTGGTGTAGGTCATGCCTACAATGTCAACAAATGGGTAAGAGGATTCTTCATTCGGAACTCAGAAATATCATGATTGCTTATAACATTTTTGAGAAATGGGGAATTGATGCAATTGGTCCTATGCCAATGATTGCAAGGAAATGTTGTTATTTGCTGACTGCTGTTGATTTTCTATCTTGTTGGGTTGAAGCAAGACCGGAGAAGGTAGTCAATGCGGAAACAGTGTGTAAGTTTGTATATGAAGATATTTGCTGCCGTTTTGGGGTTCCTTTGGAGCTTGTTTCTGATCGTGGGCCTGGTTTTTGAAGTGAGCTAATGGATTTGCTTTGTGAAAAATTGAAAATCAAGCATAGATATTCTTCTCCGCTTTATCCCCAATGTAATGGTATGAATGAATACTTCAATGGGAAGTTAACTAGTATAATGGGAAAGATGATCAGAACACATGAAAAAAGTTGGGATCTAGTTGTACCTTGGGCATTATGGGCATACCGAATAGCAGAGAAAGAAGGCATTAAATTCTCTCCTTATCACTTAGTCTATGGAAAGGAAGCACTTCTACCATTGGTGGATGTAGAAACACCTGCCTTGCAATTTTTGATGAAATTAGAAGAGAACCCAGACTTAACCTATACCAATAGGTTATTGGATATGCAAGAAGCACAACTAGACAGAATGAAAGCAGTGGAGCACTACACACAGGTTCAAGAAAAAAATCAATCGAAAGCTAATCAGAAATTTAAAAACAAAGAAATCAATAAGGGAGACTTGGTGATGAGATATGACAGTAGGCTGGATTTCACATTTAAAACTCAGTTTGTGACTAAATGGGAAGGGCCATACCTTGTCATCCAAAAGTTTGCCAATGGATCATACCAGCTAGCGGATTTGGATGGAAGTCTTCATAAGAATAGCGTAAATGGTCTAAGATTAAAAAAAAGATTGTGAGAATTATGTAGGTAAGTTCATGTGGACCAGTCGTCATACGGACCAAACAAATAAAAGACCTCATGGATGAGGATATGTCCACCGAAATGACAACTATGTTTGATTGATTGACTGCTAGACATTAATGTCTGCAGCTTGGGGGATGGGCGAAATGATAGGACAAAAAATGTATAGACTTTTTTTTGGTTCATGCTTGTAAATAGGGTGTGTGGAAATAAAATCAGTGCGAGGGTGTCACGTACATATTTTCCTTTATGAGAAGAATGTAAATTTTCTTGGGCCAAGCCATTGGGTTTTCCTTGAAACCCCAAGGTGGTGCATGTATTAAATATGGCTTTAGGAAAAATGTGAGTCTAGGGGGTGTGACTTTATACCTTGGCGAATTCTTTTAAGATTGGACGATTGGTTTAAAATGAAGAGGTGACTGGAAAATAGCTCGTAATGGACACGAAGGAAAAACAAAAAATAGAAGTTGAAGTTCTGGTGGCACCATGACTGGCGGCGTGTCACTTCTGGATGAGCACGATCAGGGATTTCACTGACGTAAACGAGAACATGTGAACATGTTAATAACACAAAAAATCTTGTGATCACATGTTATATTCACAAAGCTTTCACAAGGGCCTAAAAAATTATCTTTGTCGGGCATAAAAAATCTTCTTAGGTGGCCACTGACCTGCTATTATGTGAAGATGGTAACATAAGAACATGTGAAAAGCTTATTCCCATGTGTAGCCAAGCTTTTAAGGGGTTCCCAAATGGCAAGTGACTTGTTATTTTATGAACGGTAACATGAGAACATGTGAATAACTTGTTCACATGTGTTATTATCACAAAAAATCTTGTGATTACGTGAATATTAAATCCCTGAACACGATTCTGTTCGTGGAGCACATGCATTTAACTTGCTAACCTTGCATGGAGTCTGCAGGCTCTATAAAATGCTGGTTCGCATGTCTGAACCAAGGGAGGGGAACTGAGGAAGAGCATTACGATTTCTTTGATTTACTGTGACAAAAAAATCATGACGTTGAAAGATGGGTTTGCTCGTGACTGAAGAAGTTGCCGCGGACTTGTGACGGAAGGCAAAAAGGTGAAAAGACGTCGGCAACAATTCGTTTGAAGACGCAGCTGTTCAAAATTTTTTATTTTGATGATCGTGATGCTGTCGTTGATCTTTGCTGAAGCGGCCTGCTCTGACTGAATTGATCGTCGTCACGGTGATGTTGCTATTGATCCACAACCTGCTTCAAATCTTTTGTTGATGATTGTGATGCCCATGTGGTCCCTTTGGCTAAAGCGACTTGCAAATAATCGTGATGCTCTGTTGAACAGCGGCCTACTCGTAATATTTTTGTGACACTGCCCAATACAAGTTTTTTTTTTAATTACTCGTGAAGATCGTGGTGAAGTGGCTTGCTGGTGGACTGGTCGTCATGATCGTGATGCTGCCTCCTTGAAGCTGAAGAAGATCGATGTGCTAAAGCGGCTAATTACTATGGTATGCTGAACGAGTTAGGAAGACGTGGGAGCAGCCTCGTCTAGACGTTTTGTCACGTAGGCTGTAACGCCTGTGACCATCGGTGGACCGGATGGCAGCGCTCGACCGAAGTGTCGAGGCCATCCGGGGTTCAGTGGGAGAGGACGCCCATGCAGAGACATGGGCGGCTGGGCTAGTGTGGACGGCAGGCCACACACTTTATAGCCCGGGAATGAGGAGGTAATCCTCATTCTCCTCTATGGGCTAGGTGGTGAACTAGTCGCCGATCCCTCCGTTGTTAGGGCACCCGCAGTGGTGTTACACGCATGTCACATTGACTCACCGTAACCTCTCTAAACTCTCCGGCACTGAGAGGTAGCGTCTGCACCGTGTGCAACTGCCTAGAGGATTTACCATCGCTCTTAGGCGCCTTGCCACTAGTGCTTGCTTTTTACTTTGGGCAATCAGCCTTGTTGTGCCCCACTTCATTGCAGTTGAAGCAACGATTTTCCTTTTGTGCTTGCAAGTACTGCTCCTTTTTGTGGGTTTCAGAACTTCGTTTTTTCTTGAAGGGTCTTGGTTTTTTAGACCAACGACCCCCTGACTCCCCTCGACTCCCCTCCGTCCTCTCCCCTAATTTTTCACTACGGAAACCCCTTTCTTTTAAACCCCCGACCCCTTTTTTTCTTTATCCACTGATCTCCCTGTCCCATCTCGTGCACCACGGCGCTTGATGTCATCATAGATTTGCGCATACTTGATGCCACGAGAGAGGTCCTTAGGCTGCAAGGGATCTACATACTCAAGATAATTATTTGTTAGGCCTCATTTGAAGCCCCCTTAATGTTTGGAATGCATCGATTCCCTTCAACTTGAGTATGAGCTCTCTGTAGTCAGAGATGTACTGGGTGAGGGTCTTGTGTTCTATCAAACACTTGTCCCACGCATCCCAACTTCTCTCTTCTTCCTTGCCTAGCAAAAACTCCTTTCGAAGCATTGTTTTGAAAGCTGCCCAAGTGGTAGGGCGAGTGGTGAGACTCATCCACCACTTGTATGCCTTGCCAGACAATAAGAAACTAGCCTCTACGGGCTGCACATGACTAGGCTGCTTAAGCAGCTCATGAATGTCCGACCATTTTGCTAAGAACATATTAACAGAATCCTTGTTACGCTCTCGTTCCTCGCCGCCAAAACTAGGCAACTTAAAATCTTTAAGTTACGCCAAGGCTGCCTCTACGGGCGACCTCGTAGGCACTGCGGCCTGTCCTTCCGGGACCACGGGTGAGGCTGTGCTCACACGTGTCGCAGGCGGGTGTCTATCAAAGGAAGAGGAGAAGATGTCGCAATAGCGGACAACACGTCTAGGCGTGTGGAGATGCCCTGCAACATCATGACAACGTCGTCCTGGACCCTCTGTAAGGTCGTCAATTGCATGTTAACATATCTAAATATCCCACTAGAGCGCTCCGTCTCCGTGAGGATGTCGGCAGGGTCAGTAAGGTACTGGTCAAAGTCGTGGTCTGCCAAGAGGTCATCGTGCCCCTCAGCGATGTCAGTGTCCATATAATCCAGCTCATCGACCGGAGCGGGGTCAGCCAGGTCGGCGTCCTCTACGGGCATGCCAAGGTCAAGGGCAGGGTCATGAGACGTGGAAGGCACCTGTGGGTCACGAGACGTGCCCGAAGAGTGCCCCTCCTTACGGGAGACGGCCTGGCGTCTACGACCAGCCGACTCGGTCGGGGTAAGGCCCGCGATCGAAGAGAGAAGTCCTGAAAACCTACCGGACTGGGTGGGGACACACTGGGACGGGCAGACATTTTTATTTACTTGCAATAAAAGAGAAATACACAACAGAAACATCGGATTATCCCTTGCCGGGATTATCCCTCCCCAGCCGAGAGAGAGGATCCGTTTTACTTTACTTTCATTTTTAATTTTATTAAAAATGAACAATGAAAATATATCACCCCCTGCAACTAGGCACTACGGTCTAGGAATTTCCAGGCACTACGGCCGTATGTTTTCTCCTCTAGGTGCACACGTGTAGTGCACACGTGCTGGATGAAATTTTCTCTAGGCGCTACGGCCATAGAAGTGTTTACTAGGCACAACGGCCGTAGAACGGCTCTCTCTCGAAGGACTCGGAACTACGGCCATGGGATTTGTCTTTCTCTTAGCACGCGGCACTACGACCGTGTGCGATGGGTCTCTTTCGTGGAAAACGGGCACTACAACCACACGACGCGACGACCGTGTTGGGTTTGTTTCGTGGGACGTACCATTGTTTTGTGTTTTTAATAAAAAATCAAAATAAAAAAATAACGGGCCGAGCCGGCCCTCACCGCTTCGGGCGTGGCCGCCCGCTAGGCAGACGCGCTGCTATGGCCAGCAGGCCCCGCCGCCTAAGGGCTGGCCGTCTGCCAGTGTGGCCGCTCGCTGCCTGGCTTGCCGCCCGCTGCCTGGCCGCCTAGGCTGGACGCCGTGGCCCCCCCTTTTGGTTCTGGACTGTCGCCAACCACACACACAGCGCCACACCCCCTCCCCCCTTTCTGAAATTTGCGGACAGAAATAGCCGCCCCCCCTCCTCGTTTCGATATTTGGGACAGCCGCCCTCCTCCCCGCTTGGAAGTTTTGGGACAGCCGCCTCCCTCCCCCCCTCTTGTGCTTCGCGTCTCGCAAAACACAATAGGCTCACACCATGTATGCGTGCGTAAAACAGCCCGCTTCCTCCCCGTGTCACAACAACGAAGAAGGAGAGGGAGTGGGGGAGGAACGAGAGAGCGAGAGCGAGAGAGAGAGAGAGAGAGAGAGAGAGAGAGAGAAGTGCACCTTTTTAGCTTTCCAATTTCTCCAGCACACAGAATTGGAGAAGACGATGAACAGTGCAAAGTAGGAGTTGACTCACCTTTTTGCAAAAGAGTAGCACAACCTTACATTTGCATGGGGCCGTTTCGTACGCGATGGTCACGAATCACTCAACCTCGCTCCAAGTGCTGGTCATCCCGAGATACAAAAGACCTATGCACTAGTCAAACGATAATTTTATTGGCCTAGTTTGTTCAAGGACATCCAGACTTATGTGCTGCAATGCAATAAGTGTCAGGTCAATAAGCATGAAAGGCTAAAGGTTGGGGGTTTGCTCCATCCTTTAAGCATTCCTCAAGGGAAATGGGAAAGCATTTCCATGGATTTCATCACCGGTTTACCCACGACAAGTCGAGAGAATGACTCGGTCTAGGTGGTGGTGGATAGGTTAACCAAGATGGCAAAATTTATTACCACCAAGAAAACGGTAAAAATGCCAGAGTTGGCAAAACTCTTTATTGAACATCTCTACAAGCTATATGGCTTGCCCGCAGATATAGTGTCAGATAGAGATAGAAAGTTCAACAGCCACTTTTGGAGGGAAGTCTTCAAAAAGCTGGATACTACTCTGAGTATGAGTACGGTGGACCATCCGGAGTCTGATGGTCAAACAAAAAGGGTTAACCAAATATTCGAGGATATGTTGCGTTCTTATGTAAGTAAGAAGCAATCAAATTGGGAAGAATATTTGCCCATATTGGAGTTTGCTTATAACAGCTCCAAGCATTCAACAACTGGCTTTACACCATTCATGTTGATGTATGGTTTTCAGCCGAGGTCTCCATTGGCTGTAGGCCTAGATAAGAAGAATATTCAATCTGTCAAGGAGTTCCTTGAAGATATGAATGATATGCTCAAAGCTGCACGCGAGAGTATTCGTAGCACACAGGATCGCGCTAAAACATTTGCCGATAAAGGACGCAGACAAGTGACCTTTGCAGAAGGTGACTTTGTATTTTTAAAGGTTCCTGCGCAGTCAGCAACCATGAAAACGGGAAAGTGTGATAAACTTTCTCCTAGATATTGCGGTCCTTTCAAGGTCCTTAAGAAGATTGGGGACGTAGCCTGCAAACTTGAGTCACCGGAGAGTTCTCAAGTTCATCCTGTCTTCCATGTTAGTAAACTAAAGAAATTAGTTCACTGGTTAGAGAACGTAGTTTCTCTAGATATTTTGGTGGAATTGATCACTCCACCAAAGATACCACATGAACCGAAAAGGATTCTTGGGTATCGAGATCGACAAAACCCGCCATACACTGTACCCTGAGGTACTAGCTAAATGAAAGGACAGAGACAAGGAATCAGCTACTTGGGAACGCCGTAGTGCAATTTCCAAGCGATTTTCCCTGTTTATTTTCAAGGACGAAAACTCTTCTTAAGGGGGGGTAATGTCACGTAGGCTGTAATGCCTGTGACCATCGGTGGACCGGATGGCAGCGCTCGGCCGAAGTGTCAAGGCCATCCGGGGTTCAGTGGGAGAAAACGCCCGTGCGGAGACATGGGCGGCCGGGCTAGTGTGGACGGCAGGCCATACACTTTATAGCTCGGGAATGAGGAGGTAATCCTCATTCTCCTCTATGGCTGGGTGGTGAACTAGTCGCCGATCCCTCCGTTGTGAGGGCACCCGCAGTGGTGTTACACGCACGTCACACGTTTTTTTTGAGTAGATATTTTCATCTTGACGTGCTGCCAACTGAGAAGGATTGATGATGTGCCTTGGTCATTTAGTTGCTGGTCATTAATTTCTAAGACTCTGCCTTGAATGCAATTGATGAAGACATGTTATTTGTTGATGATCAGTCTGGGCCGTTAATGTGAAGAAAAGTCTTGTTGCTATTTATTTTCTTGATCAGAAAATCAAAGATTTCACAACTATCTTTTGTCTTTCCATTGAGGCGGAATCCATTGCCTGGTGGGTCAAATTGTCTCTGAGTTATTCTACTCAGAGTGAAGCATGATTCTATCTATTGAGCTCGACAGTGGTATTGAAGAAATCCTGTTTTGTGGTTTTCATATTGAAGTCATATTCTCCGCAGTGCATGGGGATTACTGGTCTTTACTTTTGCAAGTGGATGAGGAAGAATGGGAGAATGTTCGTTTTCCTACTGATGAGGACCTTTCTGAATACATTTATCATCTTGAGTTTTGTACAGAAGTTGATATAATTTGATGGAAAGTGTATCTCATTTGTCACCTGAAACTAATCTCCATCTAAAGTCTTTCAAAGGGAGTTTTTTTGTGGAATGTGTGTATTCTTCTTTCCCGGGTTGTTTTCAGCTTTGTATGAGAGAAGGAAGTTGGGAGATAGTTATAGGAAAATGAGGCGCCAGTTGACTGGTCTTGTTTGTTTAAGGAATAGGTCAGAGTCTTTGCCGTTTGTCTTATCAACGTGCTGGGAGAAGTGATTGCGATGCCCAAATTCATGCACCGAGTGATGTGGACATAGAGGAACTTCCCTAGCACAAGTTCATGTGGTCCGTTCTCTGATGGGGTCCGAGATCCTCAACTTCTAACTCTCCGAATCCCGGTTCTTGAAAAAGATGCACGAGCGTGGTAAATGGCAAAAATTTCCAACAGGGGCCCAAACGGCACAGAAGAGGCATGAAATTCGGATCATGCAAGGACAAATGTGTGGCAAGCAACCCGGATCTTTCTTGTTGTGTTCAGATGCGATTCGGACTCATTTCGGATCCGAAACTCTGTTATGGCGATTTTGCACTATCTTCGCTGCCAGAACCCAACTTTGACGCGCTGGGAGAAGTGATTGCGATGCCCAAATCCATGCACGGAGTGATGTGGACATAGAGCAACTTCCCTAGCATAAGTCCGTGTGGTTCGTTCTCTGATGGGGTCCTGGATCCTCAAAATCTTACTGTTCGAATCCGGGTTCTCAAAAAAGATGAACGAGCGTGCCAAATGGCAGAAATTGCCAACCATGGCCCAAACGGCAGCGAAGAGCCATGAGATTCGAATCATGCATGGAAAAATGTGTGGCAAGCAACCCGGATCTAGCTGTGTACCATGCAGATCAACAAAACCAAGTACTCTAAGAAGAGACCTACTTCACATGACGAGAACCAAGGAGCTACAATTACATCCGATCTAGCTCTACCATGTGGTGGAGATAGAATGCATCGATCTAGCTGTGTACCATGCAAATCAACAAAATCAATACTCCAAGAAGAGATCTACTTCACATGACAAGAACCAAGAAGCTAGAATCGCATTTGATCTAGCTCTACCACGTGGTAGAGCTATATCCAACCTAGACCACATCGTAGAGCTAGACTGCTTTGAGGTCTAGCTCTACCATGTGGTGGAGCTAAAATTGCATTTGAAGTCTAGTTCTACCATGTGGTAGAGCTAGAATGCATTGATCTAGCAATGTACCATGCAAATCAACAAAACCAATTACTCCAAGAAGAGACCATGACGAGAACCAAGGAGATAAACAAGTGTGTTGAATGGCGTTGGGACCCAACTTTGACGTGTGGGAGAAGTGATTGCGATGCCCGCATTCATGCACGGAGTAATGTGGACATAGAGCAACTTTCCTAGCATAAGTCCATGTGGTCCATTCTCTGATGGGGTCCCGAATCCTCAACTTCTAACTGTCCAAATTCGGGTTCTCGAAAAAGATGCATGAGCGTGCCAAATGGCGAATATTTTCAACAGGGGCCCAAACAACGTCGAAGAGGCATGAAAATCGAATCATGCATGGACAAATGTGTGGCAAGCAACCCGAATCTTTCTTGTTGTGTTCATATGCGATTCTGGCTCATTTCGGATCCGAAACTCTGTTATGGCGATTTTGCACTATCTTGGTCGGGACCCAACTTTGACGCGCTGGGAGAACTAATTGCGATGCCCAAATCCATGCACGGAGTGATGTGGACATAGAGCAACTTCCTTAGCACAATTCCGTGTGGTCCGTTCTCTCATGGGGTCCCAGATCCTCAACTTCTAACTGTCCGAATCCGGGTTCTCGAAAAAGATGCACGAGCGTGCCAAATGGCAGAAATTTGGCACGAGCGTGCCAAATGGCAGAAATTTCCAACCGTGGCCCAAACGGCAACGAAGATGCATGGACAAATGTGTGGCAAGCAACCCGGATCTTTCTTGTTGTGTTCATATGCGATTCCGACTCATTTCGGATCCGAAACTCTGTTATGGCGATTTTGCACTATCTTCGCCGGGACCCAAATTTGACATGCCACGAGAAGTGCCCAAATCCATGCACGGAGTGATGTGGACATAGAGAAACTTCCCTAGCACAAGTCCGTGTGGTCTGTTCTCTGATGGGGTCCCAGTTTCTCAACTTCTAACTGTCCGAATCTGGGTTCTCGAAAAAGATGCACGAGCATGGTAAATGGTGGAAATTACCAATAGTGGCCCAAATGACGCCGAAGAGGCATGAAAATCGAATCATGCGTGGAACCCGGATCTTTCTTGTGTTCAGATGCGATTCAGACTCATTTCGGATCTGAAACTCTGTTATGGTAATTTTGCACTATCTTCGCCAGGACCCAACTTTGACCCGCTGGGAGAAGTGAGTGCGATCCCCAATTCCATGCACGGAGTGATGTGGACATAAAGCAACTTTCCAAGCACAACTCCGTGCGGTCCGTTCTCTGATGGCGTCCTGGAACCTCAACTTCTAACTGTCCAAATCCGGGTTCTCGAAAAAGATGCACGAGCGTGGTAAATGGCGGAAATTTCCAACAGTGGCCCAAACCGCGCCGAAGAGGGATGAAATTGGAATCATGCAAGGAGAAATGTGGGGCAAGCAACCCGGATCTTTCTTGTTGTGTTCAGATGCGATTCAGACTCATTTCGGATCTGAAACTCTATTATGGCGATTTTGCACTATCTTCGCCCGGTACCCAACTTTGATGCGCTGGAAGAAGTGATTGCGATGCCCAAATCCATGCACGGAGTGATGTGGACATAGAGTAACTTCCCTAGCACAAGTTTGTGTGGTCCATTCTCTGATGGAGTCCTAGATCCTCAACTTCTAACTGTCCGAATCCGGGTTCTCGAAAAAGATGCACGAGCGTGATAAATGGCAGAAATTTCCAACAGTGGCCCAAACGGCGCCGAAGAGGCATGAAAATCGAATCATGCATGGAAAAATGTGTGGTGGCAAGCAACCCGGATCTTTCTTGTTGTGTTCAAATACGATTCGGACTCATTTCGGATCCGAAACTCTGTTATGGCGATTTTGCATTATCTTGGTCGGGACCCAACTTTGACGCGCTAGGAGAACTGATTGCAATACCCAGATCCATGCACGGAGTGATGTGGACATAGAGAAACTTCCCTAGCACAAGTCCATGTGGTCCATTCTCTCAAGGGGTCCCAGATCCTCAACTTCTAACTCTCCGAATCCGGGTTCTCGGAAAAGATGCACGAGCGTGCCAAATGGCAGAAATTACCAACCATGGCCCAAACGGCACCGAAGAGGCATAAAAATCGAATCATGCATGGACAAATGTGTGGCAAGTAACCCGGATCTTTCTTGTTGTGTTCAGATGCGATTCGGACTCATTTCGGATCCGAAACTCTGATATGGCAATTTTGCACTCGAGACCCAACTTTGACGCACTGGGAGAAGTGATTGCGATGCCCAAATCCGTGCACGAAGTGATGTGGACATAGAGGAACTTCCCTAGCGCAAGTCCGTGTGGTCCGTTCTTTGATGGGGTCCCGGATCCTCAACTTCTAACTGTCCGAATCTGGGTTCTCGAAAAAGACGCACGAGTGTGCCAAATGGTGGAAATTTCCAACCGTGGCCCAAACGGCACCGAAGAGGCATGAAAATGGACAAATGTGTGGTAAGCAACCCGGATCTTTCTTGTTGTGTTCAGATGCGATTCGGACTCATTTCGGATCCGAAATTTGTTTATGGCGATTTTGCACTATCTTCGTCGGGACCCAACTTTGACGCGCCGAGAGAAGTGATTGCGATGCCCATATCCATGCATGGAGTGATGTGGACATAGAGCAACTTTCCTAGCACAAGTTTGTGTGGTTCGTTCTCTGATGGGGTCCCGGATCCTCAACTTCTAACTTTCCGAATCCCGGTTCTCGACGATGAAAAAGATGCACGAGCGTGCCAAATGGCAAAAATTTCAAACAGGGACCCAAATGGCACCGAAGAGGCATGAAATTTGAATCATGCAAGGAGAAATGTGTGGAAAGCAACCCAGATCTTTCTTGTTGTGTTCAGATGCGATTCGGACTCATTTCGGATCCGAAACTCTGTTATGACGATTTTACACTATCTTCGCCGGGACCCAACTTTGACACGCTGGGAGAATTGATTGTGATGTCCAAATCCATGCACGAAGTGATGTGGACATAGAGAACCTTCCCTAGAACAAGTACGTGTAGTCCGTTCTCTGATGGGGTCCCGGATCCTCAACTTCTAAATGTCCGAATCCAGGTTCTCAAAAAAAGATGCACGAGCATGCCAAATGGCGAAAATTTCCAACCATGGCCCAAACGGCGCCGAAGAGGCATGAAATCCGAATCATGCATGGAGAAATGTGTGGCAAGCAACCCGGATCTTTCTTGTTGTGTTTAGATGCGATTCGGACTCATCTCAATCCGAAACTCTGTAATGGCGATTTTGCACTATCTTTGCCGGGACCCAACTTTGACGTGTCGGGAGAAGTGATACGATGCCCAAATCCATGCCCGACGTGATGTGGACATAGAGGAACTTTCCTAGCACAAGTCCGTGTGGTCCGTTCTCTGATGGGGTCCCAGATCCTCAACTTCTAACTGTCCGAATCCGGGTTCTCGAAAAAGATGCACGAGCATGGTAAATGGCAGAAATTTCCAACAGTGGCCCAAATGGCGCCGAAGAGGCATGAAAATCGAATCCTACATGGAAAAATGTGTGGCAAGCAACCCGGATCTTTCTTGTTGTATTCAGATGCGATTCAGACTAATTTTGGATTCGAAACTCTGTTATGGCAATTTTGCACTATCTTCGCCGGGACCCAACTTTGACACGCTGGGAGGAGAAGTGATTGCGATGCCCAAATCCATGCAGGGAGTGATGTGGACATAGAGCAAATTCCCTAGCACTAGTCCGTGTGGTCCGATCTTTGATGGAGTCCCGGATCCTCAACTTCTAACTGTCCGAATCCGGGTTCTCGAAAAAGATGCATGAGCGTAGTAAATGGCAGAAATTTCCAACAGTGGCTCAAACCGCGCGAAGAGGCATGAAATTCAAATCATGCAAGGAAAATTTTGTGGCAAGCAACCCGGATCTTTTTTGTTGTGTTCAGATGCGATTTGGACTCATTTTGGATCCGAAACTCTGTTATGGCGATTTTGCACTATCTTCATCGGGACCCAACTTTGACGCGCTGGGAGAAGTGATTGCGATGCCCAGATCCATGCACGGATTGATGTGGACATAGAGAAACTTCCCTAGCACAAGTTCGTGTGGTCCATTCTTTGATGGGATCCTGGATCCTCAACTTCTATTTGTCCGATTCCGGGTTCTCAAAAAAGATGCACGAGCGTGATAAATGGCGAAAATTTCCAACAGTGGCCGAAATCGCACCGAAGAGGCATGAGAATCGAATCATGCATGGAAAAATGTGTGGCAAAACCCGGATCTTTCTTGTTGTGTTCAGATGCGATTCGGACTCATTTCCGATCCGAAACTCTGTTATGGCGATTTTGCATTATCTTCGCCCGGGACCCAACTTTGACGCGCAGGGAGAACTGATTGCGATGCCCAAATCCATGCACGGAGTGATGTGGACATAGAGCAACATCCCTAGCACAAGTCCATGTGGTCCGTTCTTTGATGGGATTCCAGATCTTGTTCTAACCGTCTGAATCCGGGTTCTCGAAAAAGATGCACGAGCGTGGTAAATGGTAGAAATTTCTAACAGTGGCCCAAACCGCGCCGAAGAGGCATGAAATTCGAATCATACAAGAAAAAATGTGTGGCAAGCAACCCAGATCTTTCTTGTTGATGCGATTCGGACTCATTTCAGATCCGAAACTCTGTTATGGCGATTTTGCACTATCTTCGCTGGGACCCAACTTTGACGCGCTGGGAGAAGTGATTGCGATGTTCAAATCCATGCACGGAGTGATGTGGACATAGAGCAACTTCCCTAGCACAAGTTCATGTGGTCCGTTCTTTGATGGGTCCTGGATCCTCAACTTTTAACTGTCCGAATCTGGGTTCTCGAAAAGATGCATGAGCGTGGTAAATGGCGAAAATTTCCAACCGTGCTCCAAACGGCGCCGAAGAGGCATGAAAATCGAATCATGCATGGACAAATGTGTGGCAAGGAACCTGGATCTTTCTTGTTGTGTTCAGATGCGATTCGAACTCATTTCGGACTCATTTCTTGTTGTGTTCAGATGCGATTCGGACTCATTTCAGACTCATTTCTTGTTGTGTTCAGATGCGATTCGGACTCATTTCAGACTCATTTCTTGTTGTGTTCAGATGCGATTCGGACTCATTTCGGATCCAAAACTCTAATATGGCAATTTTGCACTATCTTCGTCGTGGGACCCAACTTTGACGCGGTGGGAGAAGTGATTGCGATGCCCAAATCCATGCACGGAGTGATGTGGACATAGAGCAACTTCCCTAGCACAAGTCGGTGTGGTGAGTTCTCTGATGGGGTCTCGGATCCTAAGAATCTTACTGTTCGAATCCGAGTTCTTGAAAAAGATGAACGAGCATGCCAAATTACGGAAATTGCCAACCGTGGCCCAAACGGCACTGAAGAGGCATTAAATTCGAATCATGAATGGAAAAATTTGTGGCAAGCAACCCGGATCTAGGTGTGTACCATGCAGATCAACAAAACCAATTACTGTAAGAAGAGACCTACTTCGCATGACGAGAACCAAGGAGCTACAATTGCATTCGATCTAGCTCTACCATGTGGTGGAGCTAGAATGCATCGATATAGCTGTGTACCATGTAGATCAACAAAATCAATTACTCCAAGAAGAGATCTACTTCACATGACAAGAACCAATAAGCTAGAATTGCATTTGATCTAGCTCTACCACGTGGTAGAGCTGTATCCAACCTAGACCACATCGTAGAGCTAGACTGCTTTGAGGTCTAGCTCTACCATGTGGTGGAGCTAGAATTGCATTTGAGGTCTAGCTCTACCATGTGGTAGAGCTAGAATACATTGATCTAGCTGTGTACCATGCAAATCAACAAAACCAAGTACTCCAAGAAGAGACCATGACAAGAACCAAGGAGATAAACAAGTGTGTTGAATGGCGCTGGGACCCAACTTTGACGTGCTGGGAGAAGTGATTACGATGCCCAAATCCATGCAGGGAGTGATGTGGACATAGAGCAACTTCCCTAGCACAAGTCCATGTGGTCCGTTCTCTGATGGAGTCCCGCATCCTCAACTTCTAACGATCCGAATCCGGGTTCTCGAAAAAGATGCACGAGCCTGCCAAATGGCGAAAATTTCCAACCGTGGCCCAAACGGCGCCGAAGAGAAATGAAAATCGAATCATGCATGGACAAATGTGTGGCAAGCAACCTGGATCTTTCTTGTTGTGTTCAAATGCGATTCGGACTCATTTCGGATCCGAAACTCTGTTATGGCGATCTTGCACTATCTTCGCCCGGGACCCAACTTTGACGTGCCAGGAGAAGTGATTGCGATGCCCAAATCCATGCATGGAGTGATGTGGACATAGAGCAACTTCCCTAGCACAAGTCCGTGTGATCCGTTCTTTGATGGGGTCCCAGTTTCTCAACTTCCAACTGTCCGAATCCGGGTTCTCAAAAAAGATGCACGAGCATGGTAAATGGTGGAAATTTCCAACAGTGGCCCAAACGGCGCCGAAGAGGCATGAAAATCGAATCATGCGTGGATAAATGTGTGGCAAGCAACCCGGATCTTTCTTGTTGTGTTTAGATGCGATTCGGACTCATTTCGGATCCGAAACTGTGTTATGGCAATTTTGCACTATCTTCGTCGGGACCCAACTTTGACACGCTGGGAGAAATGATTGCGATCCCCAAATCCATGCACGGAGTGATGTGGACATAGAGCAACTTCCCTAACACAACTCTGTGTGGTCCGTTCTCTGATGGGATCCCAGATCCTGAACTTCTAACTATCCAAATCCGGGTTCTCGAAAAAGATGCACGAGCGTGGTAAATGGCGGAAATTTCCAACAGTGGCCCAAACCGCGCCGAAGAGGCAAGTTGTAGAGAGACTCATACAGCACCTTTATGAGCCAACAAAAATATGTGGACAATCTCTTGAAGAAGTTTCATATGGTAGATTGCAAGATTGCAACCACTGCTATGAAACAGAGTTTGAAACTTTCTAAAGATCTAGATAAGCCTACAGTCACTGATAGGTACTATCGGCAACTCATCGGAAGCATGCATTCTTTCTCTCTCCCTCTTTTGTTTGATCCTCCACATTTTCATTTGATACCCAATTGCAACTCATCTCTCCATTTGCATGATTTTTGAGTCATCTCCTTGGTCATCTCCATGTGCATGAATTTTTGAGCTTCTTGCCAACCAATTGAGGATCTCCCTACCAGTTGAAGTTTTGAAGCTTCACTCATTCTGATCTCCATGGCTATGGTGACCAACCCTCTTCACCCTGCATCCCTACTCTATCCCCCTTCTTGTTGATGTTCAAGAGCTCTTCCACAATGGCTACAACGACTAGCCATCTCAACCATGTATCCCTCTTTGTTCTCTCCCTCTTCTTTTTGATTTTCCATACCTTCATTTGATACCCCATCTCTCCATGTGCATGCTTTTGAGTCATCTCCATTTTCATGATTTGTGAGTTTCTTGCCATTCAATTGATGTTCTCCCTTCCACTTGAAGCTTTAGTGATTTAGTTGAGCTCTGATCTCCGTGGCTATGGCGACGAGCCTTCTTCACCTTGCATCCCTTCTCTCTCCCTCTTTGTTTCGATCTTCCCCACAACTCTCCATCTAGCGAGCTTCACCATGCATCCCTGTTGTCTCCCTGTTCTGTTCGATCTTCTACATTTTCCAGTGATCCCTAATTGCAACCCATCTCTCCATGTGCATGATCTCTCGAGTCATCCCCATGTGCACGAACAATCTTTCGAGCTTCTTGCAACAATGGATGTTCTCCCTCTTCTATGAGAAGCTTCAGTGCTTCAACTCAGCTCTGATCTCGATGGCTCTGGTGCGACTAGCAATGGTGACGTTACATGCTCTCTCTCTCTCTCTCTCTCTTCCTCATGGTTCCGATGGTCCAAAGCTGTGCATGCAGGTGATGATGATGATCATCACCTGCATCATCATCTGGATGTGAGCAAGTCATCTATGGAAGTGTACATGATGTGTGAGGCATGCATCTCCATGGCGATCTCCTAATGTAATGCAAGAGCAATGTTTGAGCTTTGGGTGGCAAGTGCCAACCAAATTGATGTTATTGTTGTCACTTCACGTACAATTGAAGCTTTCACTGATTTCATGAGCTCCATGGCTATGGCGACAAGCGAGCTTCATCTCGCATCATCTCCTTCTTCGTTTCGATCTCCCTCACTTCTCCCTGTTCACCAATTCCGATCCCCTCTCCTCCGATCGCCATCGCTCCTCCTCCTCCTCCTCCTCCTCCTCCAACTCAAAATCCTTCCCTGCTTCTCCATCGCCATTCCTCCCTTGATCTTTCCCGCTTCCCCCTCCAAATCTCGCTCCCGACCGTTTTTTCCCGCCGCCCTCTCTCCTTAGATCGGCCGCCATCTTTTCGAAATCCCGCCCTCCCTTCCCAGATCTCTGCCCTGAATGCTTGACGGAAATCCTCCGCTTCCACCCGATTCCATGTTTGGTACATTCCTTCGAGGGCCAATGCGGGAGGTTGAGAATTGTCCGCCGCGCATTGCTTCTCAGTGCGGAGGGGAGGAGGAGCTGTCTGTGCTTCCCCGCCACACTAAAGTCATCGTCACGGGGAACAATCGGACGAAGTCTGTGCTCGTGGGGCTACACGGGGTGGTCAAGAAAGCCGTAGGCTTGGGCGGCTGGCATTGGCTGCTGAATCCCTTCTCCTCGCGCTAGCTTTCTTCACCATTATTGCATCTGCTCGAACACAAATCTCGATTTAGCTGAATCGATTCAGTGTCAAGCCCTTACGGGATTTGATTTCCGCAAAAATCCATGTTGAGTTTGCCGCGATGTATCAATCTTTTAACGTATCATCCCTTCTCTTCCGAATTCGACTGTCTTCCGATCGCTCTGAGCTTCTGTCTAATTCTTGAATTTAAAGTAGGGCTTGGAAGCATAATTTTCGCTGCCAAATTGGTTCGGTTCATCTGCTGAATGGCGTCCATCGGCAGGTTGGTTCAATTACAGGAACTCACAAACGGGCTTGAAGTGAAACTCCAACGGAATGCATTGAGTGTGCTTGAGGCTCCCACTGGTCTCCAGGTTGACGATGAAAACGATTGTGAAGATATCTTTCCAACAAGCAGACCAAACGTAGGTCGGTATACTTGTTTTCCAAGTTGAGATTCTTCTGTGGACTTCATTCTTAATTGCTAGACGCATCTCAATTTTTTCTGGGCAATCTTTTTATAGTTACTTGATCCATCCAGCGCGCGAGGAACATCTTTCAATTCCCTTGTGTGTGATTTCTGGGAGGAGAGCTTTCTGTAGTTAACAATCCGGTTCTGTGTGCTGCCTCCGCAGAGGATTTTTCGAAGCGCCCTTCAAACCGAGGAAGACCCCGCGCTGTGGCTAACAGGAGTGACTCGTCAACGAAAGTACTGCAATCTGCGTCGTCTGATTTCTTGGTGTGTTAAGCATCACATCATGACATAATTCCAATCGTAAAGATTTTTTTCCCCCTCGTGATAATGTTTCTAGCAATGACTAGGATTTGATAAAAAATTAAATGCTGCATTAGGCAAACACATTGTTAGCAATCTTCAAAGTTGCAGGAGGAATGAAATTGGCACTACGCATACACTTCTCCATACGGCGGCTGATCTTACCATTGTTTAAGGTAAAGTAGAAGGACTTTGACATGCCGTCCTCCATGACCAATAGGTGTTCTCGCACATCCCTTAGAGTCTATTGCAATGTGACATTCACATTCTTGACATCTCCCTCTTCAACATCAATAGACAAACTAACCTCTGTATTGCCTTCATCATTAGAGTCTAGGGGAAGCCACCGGCCATTTGTTTTTTTCTAGCGCCTGTACTGAAAAGCTAAATACAACATTTGGCATGACAAATGGTATCTAATAACCACATTGTCTTTACATGCATGACATTGAAACACATCACCCTTTTGGTCGCCTGACCTAGTTCCCCAATTCATCCCAAGTAAATCTTCAGGAGCATTTTCATCTACACGCTTGTAGGACCACATAGTTTTTGTTCTATGCATATGTATATTCTGAAACAAAGAAGAAAAATGTGTAGAGGCATATGATTGCAATGTCCTCGAGTCCACATTGCTGCAAACCATGTCTTGAAGTTGCGGTGGTGCAATGGTTTATAGACGGCCATAGTTTGATGATCTCGTTGGAGTGATGCGAAGGAACTCAATAAAGAGAACCTAGAACTCCCACAAACAAAGACACAAAGACCAAAACCACAAATCTCACAAGAGATCTCAGCAACTCAAAATGAGATCCTAAAGCTCCCTAATACAAAATCCATCTTATTTTAGACCTTCTAGATTGCTCGGCTAGGGAACCAAGCATGACATAAAAGACACTGGCAAATAGTGACTTTATATACAGAAATATAGCCACATATTCATCCTAATACAGGTTTATTCATATGAATATGTTATTCATACAAATAGGTATTTGTACGAATATAGAGGGATGATGTGTCAATTTATGTATAAAACGTGACGTGTCACTGCTTTTTTACCCGATTTTTTCTTTCATTCGAATCATTCGAGTGATACTCCCATATTTTTTTAATCAAGAATTTGAATTTTTCTACTTAGCTGCTAATGATGACTGCTTCTCTGGAATGATCTACTTCTGCCTCTGCCACGGCTTCTGTTTGAAGCTGTGAAGGCCTGATCATTAGAATGACCTTTGCGTGCATGAATGGCTTGAGTCCTGAGTTCTTAACCAAGTAAGACTAATTGAAGTTCTTCCAGTGTCGTAATTTTTCATTGGATGGCAATACTCTGGACTAGATTCTCGTATCCCTCTCCTAGTCCATTTAGGATGACTTGAACCATTTCTACTAGATTCATAGTCTCTCTTGCTGCTATGAGTTGATTGTTGTAGTCTTTAATCTTGAGTATGTAAGCATGACCGGTTTGGCTACTGTTGCAAAAGCTCTGGTTGATTTGGTTTCTCAGTGTGAGAATCTTGGATGTGTTCTTGGACTCGTAGAGAGCTACGAACATATCCCATGCTTCTTTCGATGTCTTGACGGTGTTGAGCCATCCTAGCATGACATCTTGCATATTCTGCTTGATCTAATGATATGCATACTTATCTTTCTTATCCCATTCTGCCTGTGCTCGGGCAATGGCAAGATATGCTATAGGTGCAAAAACTATTTGTGTAGTTGCAGATCCCGCTGCTAGTGTTGTGACAACAGGTGGAGTAGAGCTACTGATGGTGGCTGGATCATCCAATGGTCTAGGTGTAGATCCATCAACATACTCCCATTTGTCCTGAAGTACAAGAATGGTCTCCATTCGATATTTCCATCTGCCATAATTGGAGTTGTCTAGCTTAGTAGATGCCTCTAGATTGAGGTTGCTAGTCGTAGACATGGTGCAAGAAATGTACTCGTGTCATGAAAATCACTGCCTAAATCAATTGCAAAACATTGAAATCAGACCTGTCAGTGAAGGTAGAACTACAATATATAATCCGATCTGAATTACAAGGCTTATGACAAATGTTATCGGGAATAGCCAAGAGGCTTTACAAGGCTGAAATGATGTGCACAATGTCGTGAAATAGCCGAATAGGCTTTACAATGATGACATGTGTGTGTGAAATCAAATCATGTGTTATCTGCCCATTCAGCAGTGCCTCTGAACACTCTGAAGTCTGCTCACTGAATTGATGAACATCAAGTTTCAGGTAATGTGATGATGTGAAACCATATGTGAGCATAGGGACTGACTCCGAGTAGGTACTAGTCCGGAATTTCAGGCATGGCTTAGATTGGCAACTTGGGGAAATTCAAAGCGTCCCCTTTATGGCGATCTAGTCTACTCTAATCTAGATCTATACCAACCACCGTCGATGAAAGAACAACAAATAATTTCTTTTCTTTGGTTCCTTTTATGTGTCGGATCAAATGCATTGATGTAGAGGCTAATGTGCATGTAAATAGTGGATTTGTCAGAGCGAGGCTCAAAAGTGAGTGTAACTTGCACCAAAATGTGCGCATGATGTGACGAGCATGTAGAGCACAAAAAATCAATCGATTTTCCTTTTTGGAGCGCCCTCAAATTCTTCCTAGATCAAGAGATACGACTTGATCTAGGTGGAGGGGCAAAAGGAGTGCAAATGTGCTCAATGATGATGTGGCACTATCAGGGGGTCACATGCAGTGACTGTGCCTGTGGAGCCCTATGCTGAGTGGCAAGAGTGGTCACATGCAAAATGCCAAGTGTTCCAAGTAGGGGGTCAGAGTGCCACATGGCTGATGATGTGTCACTGCTAGCTAGGATGCTGATGTGGTAGGTGATGTGTCACTCTACTGATGTCGCATGTGATGTCACTGATGATGTGGCATGTGATGTGTCACTGATGATATGCCATGTGACATGTCACTGATGATGTGGCAAGGTTGGGTGCTGATGTGGATGCCACCGTGGTAGATGACATGGCAGTGTGGATAAGCCAACATGGCAAATAGAATCAGATGCCATGTTGCATCTTTGTGACCAAACCCTACTGTGTGGTGACCTTGGGTGGATGAGGTCTATGCCACGTGTCAATTTTGTGGCCAAATTTTAGGTGCCCCTTATCTTGCCACATGTCGTGACATGGGCAAACATGGGATTGATGGAATCTTTTCGGTGACGAAAGTTCGTGGGAGCCGATCGTTGTGGCACTTGGAAGGCCGTTTTGCTGCTGCCTATCCATGTTGCCTATGCTTCTTTGGAGCCTGGAGTCGAGACATTGCTTCGTATACGGAGGTGGTTGCTACAAGACGCTCGCTGGGAGTAGTCGTAGCCTTTGCTACTGTGGCCTGGTGCACGGAGGAGCTATGGCCTTTGCTGCTGTGTGGGGTCACATGGGTTGTCTAGTTCGCTGCTGTTTGTCGGAAGTCGTGTGCAAGGAGCGGCTGTTTGTTGGAGGATTTTGTGAGGCGGCTCTCTTTTTGAAATGGATGGTGCTCGAGGTCCTATCATTTGGAGACAAGGCTGATGAAGTCACCTGTGGGTTGCTGCCTCTTAGAAGGCTGTTGTTTGGAGGAGGCTTGTCGGCTGCTCTGCTAGTGCTGTTGATGGAGTCTAGGGTGTTGGAGTGCTGGAAGCCGTATGGTGCTAGAGGTTGCTAGTGCTACGAAACGCACAGAGAAGGAGTCAATTAGAGCTCCAGCTATAGCTGTAGTAGCTGAGCTTGGAGTAGTTATAGCTGTAGTAGCTGAGCTTGGAGTAGTTGCTATGGTAGAGCTTAGAGGAGCAGCCGTTAGAGATTGCCCATTGTTGCAGAGTTGAAGGGTCGTTGGAGCACTGTGTAGGGTCATTGGAGCATTGTGTAGTTGCCTATTCAGCCGTGTGGAGAGCCACTTTGGTGCTAAGAGGGTCGCTGGAGGTAAGGTACTTCTCTGAGTCACGTGGCCGGCTACTGTTGAGAGTAGCTTGATGCTCGGCTACTACTGTTGAGAGTAGCTTGATGCTCGGCTATGCTAAGCTGTGAGCATGAGTGCGCTTGCTCCCTCGCATCCATCACTATCCCACCCCTATCCGTCACATCATAGCAGATCACTCCCTCCACCTCTCTCATCTCCTCCTCATCTTCACTGTCTCCTCTAACTCTTCTCCCTCTATCTCCTCTCTCACCGCGTGCCCTACTACCTCCCCCACCAAAGCACCCACTGCATCCTCCACTCCCACTCTTCCTACTGTGGCGTTTGTGCGTGAGTGTGTCTGGGACGGGGTATGTCTCCTTGGTGGGCGTGGAAGAGGAGAAGTTGCATGCCGTCTCGTCGGACTCGCAGGCATAGACGGCAGTGGAGTGACCTGGATACTCGGGGGCGGGGTATAGATACCAGGCAATCCAGGAGGGGGATGGGCATACATGTACTCTGTAAGCTCAACTGGACCAAAATGGCGCCCAAAATGATTTAGCATCTCCATCATCCAAGTGCCGTACGCAAATGGATCGCATGAAGAACTTGGATCCATAAAGAATCTGCAAAAATAAAAGTATATACATGATTGCATCAAAGCACAAATGCAAGCTAGCACATATGATTTTGTGAAGGCAAGCCATATGCAGATGGGATCATCTCTCTGAAGAACCTAGATCGCAAGCATGGGTGAAACACAGTCGCGTGTATACACCCATCCAAAAATGCGTGTATATGTGCGTGAACGTCTGTGTAGACAGGATACACGCAAACATACACGCGTTCCTACACGCGGCCTGCGTAAAAAAAATTTTGAAAGCGACCGACCTCCGACAAATTGTCCTTATAAAAAGCCCACTGTCACAATCTACCCATCAAAAGTACTACCAGAGAAGGTGAAGGACGGAGACAAACACATAAAGGAAAGAGACAATAGCATAAACAAATGGAAGGAAAGAGACAATAGCATAAACAAATGGAAGGAAAGAGACAAGACAAAGGACAAACTGACTCACCTCTGAAAAAGTGAGTCTTCTTTTTGGCTGGTTTCCTTCACTCGTGTGTGCTCCTTGTCTGCTCCTTGCACTTAGGTTTAGTGCTCTATTGGAAGAGGCGGCAACGAAGGAGAGCAAATCTTAGTTTGAAAATGTTTATTTGGAGAAGGCGGGTTATTTTTAGGTATGGACAGGTCGTTGCGTGTAACAGCGTGTGTATTTTTGCGTTTATAATACATTAGCCGCGTTTATACACGCGATTTTTAAAATGTAGCCGCGTTTATACACGTGATTTTCAGGATATAGCCGCGTTTATACACGCGATTTTTAGGATGTAGCCACATTTATACATGCCATTTTTAGGATGTAGCCATGTTTATACACGCGATTTTTATACTTTCATTAAAAACTGATTATGATTTTGTGTTTGCTCTTTTGTACATAAGATGTCATCAACGTCCTCAAGCAGTTCTGGTGAGGATGAGACAATGCGTCATCGTAATCGCGATGTGTGGTTGGGACAAAGGATCAAGTGTATGTGTAATCGATGTCAAGGATGCATTGTACGAGCGCGTCGAATTACCTTGAATCACATCTCCATGTATGGAGAATGGAATCAAACAGGTCTAGAGGTGAGTAGATGTAAATTGATAGTATTCAAATGACTCATGGTATCCAAATTAAATTAATGGAGTTGTAATATATATACTCTAATTGAAGCAAGATGCAGTACCACACCCTAACATGGTGCCCTACGCACAGCGAGAGCACACAAAGCGTCGACGAGATGATGCTGGAGCTTCGGGATCTATTGTCAGAGATGAGTGGAAAAGGAATGACAATAGCCCTGCACCCCACGAAGTTGTGGAAGAGGAAGTGTTTGATGATATGGTGCGGTATCTTTTTAGGGATGATCCCAAAGATATGGACGAGGATGATATGGAACAAGAGCATCTTTACAAAGGCTTCATCGACACCGGTTTTTGATGAAGGGTGCACATTCTCTATTTTACGTGCTTCACTTGAACTACTCAATATACAAACAGTTTATGGATGGAGCAATGCAAGTCTTGACGCATTATTGAAGTAAGCATTCTAACTTGTAAATTTGAATTAGTGGTTTAGGGTTTAGGGTTTAGGACTAATTGATGATATTGGATGCAGGCTATTATCAAACATGCTTCAGACTACCCACCTCAAGAGACATAGCGAGGCGCTATGTCTCTTGAGGTGCTATGTCACATAGCGAGGCGCTATGTGACATCTCTTGGAGGATTGGATTATGATCGCATACATGCATGCGTCAATGATTGCATTCTCTTTCATGGGACGCATAAGGAGGCTCGACATTGTCCCACTTGTGGTGAAGCAGGTATAGAATAGATGTGAAGAGTTTTGATGTACCTCGTCTTGCGACACTTTCCTATAATTCCTTGCATCAAACACATGTTCAAGTGCAAATCCATAGCAGAGCTCATGTCATGGCATTCCTCACATCGATCAGATGATGGCATGTGGAGAATTCCCGCAGACACTCCTGCTTGGAAGCATATTGAAGATGAGTGGCCCAGCTTTAAAACAGAGCCCAGAAACTTGAGACTTGGCCTAGGTATGGATGGAGTGAATCCATTTGGTTTCAAAAGCACCGCATACAGCGTGTGGCCAGTTGTGTTGGTGAATTACAACCTTCCACCATCAATGGCGATCAAGAAGGGACATCTTATGTTATCCCTTCTAATTCCATGGAAACATAAAGTCAAGCATATGGATGTTTATCTCGAACCGTTGATTGATGAGTTGGAGGAACTATGGAGAGGTGTTACGGTGGTGGACATTAGTAGGCCTCCCTCCTCTAGACACTTCGACCAAAAAGCAGTGTTGATGTGGACAATGCATGACTTTCCAGGATACAGCGATTATTATGGTAAGAATTCTAATTACCTCCCTACTCTAATACTATTGGCTATATTAATTATAACTATTGACTTTATTATTATAACTTATATTTATATTTTAATAGGTTTGAAAACATCGGGTAAACATGCATGTCCTGTTTGTGGCCCTTCGTTAGTACATGAGTATGCTGACAGTTTGTGTAAGACCATATTCGATAATCATCATCGATTTCTCCCGTCAAATCATCCTAAGTATGTTGCTAGTAAGAGTAACATTCCTCCACAAACACTTCGTGCAAAAGATTGGAAGAGTATTTGGGAGTCTACAAATATTCTTCCTGCAGATGGCATGAACAGGTATAGTAATGTTTTTCAAGCTTGTTTTGTGTAGTCTCTAATTGGATTAAAGATCATATAGAGCAATCCCTTGTGTAGGTACTCCATTTTTTTCGGCTACCATATTGGACCCATCTTAAGATCAACCATCTTCTTGATCCCATGCACATCTTCAAGAATGTAGGATCTGGTATTTGGGAACATGTTATTGGTAAACGAGACAATGTTAGCGTATGGGAGGACTTGCGGGTCGCAGGACGTATGCGTCAAGCTTGGCCACGAGAGGAGGGTGGGCACGTTCGTCTTCCACCTGCACCATGGATTATATCAAAGAAAGAGGAGAAGCAGGTAAAGCAGGCCATCACCACTTTGCGTACTCCCACTGGATGCATGAGATCATTGAAGGGAGCCTTTACAACCACTAAGAAAAGAGGCGTTGAGCAACTATATGGGTTGAAGTCCCACGATTGGCACAAGATGCTCCAAGTAAGTGTTTTCTAAGTCCTGTACGTTGAAATTAAATTTTGTAATGCCATCACTACAAGACACTGCTGCCATACACGCATTCCATATACGCGATAAGTTACGAGCGCGTGTATGGTCACGCATGTATATGAATAGTATCGGGCGCGTGTATATTGGCATCTAAATTTGCGTGTATTGAACTTTAAGAAACGCATCTACCAGTGCATGTATATTGGCATCTAAATTCGCATGTATACTAGTTTCAGAAACGCGTGTATAAGCGCGTGTATATACATGCAATTATACGCGCATCAATACATGCGAGTGCTTTATTAAGAAAAACTAAATTCCTTTACAAAATTAAAAACTATTTTCTTTAAACCATCCCATAGTACATTACAGTATATATCATTACACAATCCCACTACATGCATTTACAACAATGAAATATGTTCAAAAATAAATCATGAGATGATAATTAAAAGACAACATATACAATAGAAATGTCATCAATTTAGAATGATACAGTGATGGATTGGTTAGGGTTCGATCTCATCTTCAATAAGATCCATCCTTGCCAAACAATCAACATCAATATCCATTTGATCAATTTGTAAGGCTACGATTAAATTTATTCCACTATCGATATTCTGTCCATTGATAATGGTATCGATGTCTTGATCATCCTCATCAACATCACCATCATCCTCAATGGTAGGGTCATTCTCATGATCATGAGAAATGGCATGCTCATCCTCATTATCATGATCATCTCTTATTTCTTGATCATCGATCACAACATTCTCATTGGCATGTTTGACATCATCTTCATTGTGGCTTGTTACATCCTCCGTATGCTCCATATCAGTGAATGTATTATACATCACTTTGGAACGTGGTGCAATAGGGATGACGTACCACCATTTAATGTCATGCACCATTGGCAGATAGATAACCTACTCAAATACACATACTGCAGTAATTAATTAACTTATCAAAAGTCAAGGGGTACGTGAGATTAGATATATATGTACATGAAACACATTAGTAAAAAAATGCATACCTGCTCACATTGTTGTGGCACTACGAGCCTATCTTTCTTTGTTTGCCAAAACTTTGTAGAGTCAATAGTTACATAGCCACTTGCATGGCGTTTTATCGTTGCATTAGGCCTTTTTTCCACCGCGTTCATTTGCCATTTGACATCCAAAACATACACAAAGAAGCGATGAAAGTCAAGCCTAAATATGTCTTGGATTGTGCCGCAATAATCATCCATTTTTCCATTAGCTCCCTCAAAGCTACTAATGACACCGCAATCTTGTGTATTCCTCTTTTCATCAATTCTTTGTGTTCGAAAATGCTTGCCTTCACACCATATAGCATTGAACATAGTGCACTGGACCAAAATAGAAGCAATATTTGTGTAAGCAATGTGAATAAATATTAAAAGCAAATCACTTACAACTAATGCAAAACATTAGTTCTATATACCTTTAACACGCATCCTCGTGCATACTCCCATTCTTCCGTCGTGATATGCAGCCCCTCGTCGCTCTCTGCTCTCTCCATTTCCTCATGCAACCAATCAACATGGATATCATTCGGAAGTGTTGCTAGATGCTTAGGGTACGCCTTACGAGAGCCATGTTGCCTCTAAAAGAGAGCTCTTTCTGCTTGCCTTTTTGTCTTTGCATCCTCATATCTTGTAACCCATCTGCTCATCACATCACTATTAAGGATTCAAGTGAAATTGAGATCATCAATCAATGTTCTGTCAATTACTTTACTCTGTCCTTTTCCTTGAGGCACAATAGAGGTCATCCTCAAGTCCTCTTCATTGCTCCATAATAGTCGTGGCAAAGAGCTATCCACCTGACCAAGAAATTGTGAGATATAAACAAGAGACTCTTGTATCAACCAACCCTCGGCCATGCTTCATTTGGGCCTTGCACTTTGTCTCACAAAGTCTTTTAAGGTCTTCATGAAGCGCTCTAGGAAGAACATCCAACGTGCATGCACAGTGCCACACATAAAGCAATTTCGTCCACTAAATGCACAATGAGATGTAGTTGACTTGTGAGAATGGTTCGCAGAAAAGTCTCCTCTACCAAACAAACCACCTCCACTGCCATAACACGCGCATCATCCAACGTGGCTGGATCAATTGCTTTGAAACTAACATATCTAAAAAATAAATGAATAGTACATTATACCTCATGCACGTTCATTTTGCAAGGTATAATGAAGGGTGATCTGACATGGGTTTTACATACCTCACAAGCTCGCCCATCTTATAAATACATTTTTTCAAACTCTTATTTGCACAATGGTCGATGCTAGTAGGTAGTATGAACTGCGCACATAAGAGCACATGTATGTATGGTTTATGGCATTACAAAATTTAATTTCAACGTACAAGACTTGGAAAACACTTACTTGGAGTATCTTGTGCCAATTGTGGGACTTCAACCCATATAGTTACTCAACGCCTCTTTTCTTAGTGGTTGTAAAGGCTCCCTTCTCAATGATCTCATGCATCCAGTGGGAGTACGCAAAGTGGTGGTGGCCTGCTTTACCTGCTTCTCCTCTTTCTTTGATATAATCCATGGTGCAGGCGGAAGACGAACGTGCCCACCCTCCTCTCATGGCCAAGCTTAACGCATACGTCCTGCAACCTACATAATGCGTCCCATGAAAGAGAATGCAATCATTGATGCATGCATGTATGCGATCATAATCCAATCCTCCAAGAGATGTCACATAGCGCCTCGCCTGGCTATGTCTCTTGAGGTGGGTAGTCTATTTCCCTTTGGAAGCATGTTTGATAATAGCATGCATCCAATATCATCAATTAGTCCTAAACCCTAAACCCTAAACCACTAATTCAAATTTGCAAGTTAGAATACTTACTTCAATAATACGTCAAGACTTGCATTGCTCCATAATGCTTACTTCAATAATGCGTCAAGACTTGCATTGCCGTGAACTATTTGTATATTGAGTAGTTCAAGTGAAGCATGTAAAATAGAGAATGTGCACCCTTCAAAAACCGGTGTCGATGAAGCCTTGTAAAGATGCTCTTGTTCCATATCATCGTCGTCCATACCTTTGGGATCATCCCTAAAAAGATACCGCACCATATCATCAAACACTTCCTCTTCCACAACTTCGTGGGGTGCAGGGCTATTGTCATCCCTTTCCCACTTATCTCTGACAATAGATCCTGAAGCTCCAGCATCATCTCGTCGACGCTTTGCGTGCTCTCGCCACCCGTAGGGCACCATGTTAGGGTGTGGTACTGCATCCTGCTTCAATTAGATTATATATATTACAACTCCATTAATTTAATTTGGATACCATGAGTCATTTGAATACTATCAATTTACATCTACTCACCTCTAAACCTGTTTGATTCCATTCTCTATACATGGAGATGTGATTCAAGGTAATTCGATGCGCCCGTACAATGCATCCTTGACATCGATTACACATACACTTGATCCTTTGTCCCAACCACACATCGCGATTACGATGATGCATTGTCTCATCCTCACCAGATTTGCTTGAGGAGGTTTATGACATCCTATGTACAAAAGAGTAAACACAAAATCATAATCAGTTTTTAATGAGAGTATAAAAATCGCGTTTATAAACGTGGCTACATCCTGAAAATCGCGTGTATAAACGCGGCTATATCTTAAAAATCGAGTGTATAAACGCAAGCTAAATCCTAAAAATCGCGTGTATAAACGCGGCTAAATCCTGAAAATTGCATGTATAAACGCGGCTACATCCTAAAAGTCGCGTGTATAAACGCGGGTGATTATTATAAACGCGAAAATACACACGTGGTTACACGCGACGACTTGTCCATACCTAAAAATAACCTGCCTTCTCCAAATAAACATTTTCAAACTAAAGATTTACTCTCCTTCGTCGCCGCCTCTTCCAACAGAGCACTAAACCTAAGTGCAAGTAGATAAGCAGCACACATGGGTGAAGGAAACCAGCCAAAAAGAAGACTCACTTTTTCAGAGGTGAGTCAGTTTTTCCTTTGTCCTGTCTCTTTCCTTCCATTTGTTTATGCTATTGTCTCTTTCCTTTATGCGTTTGTCTCTATCCTTCTCCTTCTCTGGTTGCCATCTGGTGAACGATTGTGACAGTGTTGGCTGACAGTGGGCTTTTTATAAGGACGATTTGTCAGAGGTCGGTCGCTTTCAAAAAAAAATTTCGCAGGCCGCGTGTAGGAACGCGTGTGTGTCCATGTATTCTGTCTCTGCACAGACGTTCACACGCATATACACACGTTTTTGGACGGGTGTATACAGGCAACTGTGTTTCACCCATGCTTGCGATCCTGGTTCTTCAGAGAGATAATCCCATCTGCATATGGCTTGCCTTCACAAAATCATATGTGCTAGCTTGCATTTGTGCTTTGATGCAATCATGTATATACTTTTATTTTTGCAGATTCTTTATGAATCCAGGTTCTTCATCCGATCCATTTACATACGGCACTTGGATGATGGAGATGCTAAATCATTTTGGGCGCCATCCTGGTCCAGTTGAGCTTACAGAGTACATGTATGCCCATCCCCCTCCTGGATTGCCTGGTATCTATACCCCGCCCCCGAGTATCCAGGTCAATCTACTGCCGTCTATGCCTGCAAGTCCGACGAGACGGCATGCAGCTTCTCCTCTTCCACGCCCACCGAGGAGACATACCCCGTTCTTCCAGACACACCCACGCACACTCTCCCAGGCACCATCACGTCAAGGCTCATAGACACCATCACGTACTCCCTCAGAGCCACCGTCACGTCAAGGCTCACAGCCACTATCACGTAGACAATCCCACAGTCGTGACTCCACCTGCAGCAGTAGGAAGAGTGGGAGTGGAGGATGCGACGGGTGCTTTGGTGGGGGAGGTAGTAGGGCATGCGGTGAGAGAGGAGATAGAGAGAGAAGAGTTAGAGGAGACAGTGAGGATGAGGAGGAGATGAGAGAGGTGGAGGGAGTGATCTGCTATGATGTGACGGATAGGGGCGGGATAGTGATGGATGTGAGAGGGAAAGAGGTAATGAAGTACATGCGTGGGGTAGTATCAAACTTGTATAGAAATTGTTTTATTAGATTTAAAGATCAAAATAGCCGATTAGTTGGGGAGGTGATAGATGCTGTACATAGTCGGTACCCCAATCCCCCACATGTGACATTCTCGGATGTATGGGAAAGGACGCGAATAAGGGAGACTTAAGTAATAAAAGATCTCACCTTAAGAAACTCGCGTACGATGATGGGCTAAATGTAGCTACGGGTGGCTATCCTGCCGAGAAACCTGCCAAACGCGAGTGGAAGGAGGCAAAGAAACGAGCAGAGGGTGGTGTGAAGAGCAGGCAGCATGTGGAGGCACGACGGATCCAGATGGAGACCGTTGGATCTTCGCATTTCGGATCTGGCGGTGTCGAGTCATGGGAGGCAGAGTTCGTAAGTATCTTGCCACTTTATTTGATTGTTTACTTAATTCATTGAATCTATGAGTGTTTTAATCTTACAAATTGTGTTAATTATGATCAAAGATTTAATATTCATGTGATCACAAGATTTTTTATAATAATAACACATGTGAACAAGTTATTCACATGTTCTCATGTTACCGTTCACAAAATAACAGGTCACTTGCCATTTGGGAACCCCTTAAAAGCTTGGCTACACATGGGAATAAGCTATTCACATGTTCTCATGTTACCATCTTCACATAATAGCAGGTCAGTAGCCACCTAAGAAGATTTTTTATGCCCGACAAAGATAAATTTTTTAGGCCCTTATGAAAGCTTTGTGAATATAACATGTGATCACAAGATTTTTTGTGTTATTAACATATGTTATTAACATGTTCACATGTTCTCGTTTACGTCAGTGAAATCCCTTACAGCGCGACGGGTTATGGGGAGGAAGCCCACAGCCCACTGGGTATGCTCGTCGGTATAGTAGACGTGAAACGTGGGCCCTCTTCAGAGCCGAGGGACGTATTACGGACACGCAGTTTGAGATGGCCATGAGACCATACGATCGACAGGTACTTGAAAACTCTAAACGAATGATTTTGGTTTATTGAATTACATATATATATACTTATATACTATATATAGTAGACGTGACACGTGGGCCCTCTTCAGAGCCGAGGGACGTATTACGGACGCGCAGTTTGAGATGGCCATGAGACCATACGATCGACAGGTACTTGAAAACTCTAAACGAATGATTTTGGTTTATTGAATTGCATATATATATACTTATATACTATATATTACTTGAACAGGAACAAGCTGCTACTGCACCTGCTGCTGATGATCCACCCACCGCCACTACTACAGAGGGTGGACGTGAGCACTACTCATCGGAAATTCCGACCGATGTGAGCTCATTTGATCATGGAGGGAGCAGCGAGTCATCATCTGGGTCAAGTCTGAGGAGTACTCAGACTTATAGTATCACATTCCATATTGAGGATGTGGTTGTATATATATTTTTGTAACTGAAGCCATGGGCTACTTCAACATATGGACTCCCTTGTATATATGTGTACACATAAAATTTTGATAGTAATATTGAATCGTGAATTGATAGTATTGTATTCATGTCTGTCTTGAATCGTGTATTGACAATGTATGCATTCATGTCGTTCTCGTCTTAAATCTTCCTCGTGGATGGTGCAATGCACCCAAAAAAAAAATCTAAAGAGTGTTATTGGGTGCTGGAATGCTGGAACAGCATTCAGGTACCAAATAGCACTCTCTGGAATTTTTTTTTGCTCTCTGTACGCGTGTATAGACGCGTCAACTCTGCAAAAAGTCACGTGTATATACGCGGATAATCTGCGAAATACACATGTATAGACACGTCAAATCTGAAAAAGTCGCGTGTATATACGCGGATACTCTATGAAATACGCGTGTATAAGCGCAACTAAACTGACAAAACGCGTGTATACACCCTCCTATCAGCGTGTCTAAGCGCAGCTAAACTGACAAAACGCATGTATACGGTGGTATATCAGCGCGTCTGACTATTTCTATACACAAGCTTTTACACGCATGTCTCTGGCCGCGATGATACACGCGCTGATACACGGGCCCGTTACTTTTTTTCCACAAGTCATTTTTAGCGGCTAGGAGTGCGGGTATGAGCTCGATCCCTTGTAGTGCATAAACCATACATACATGTGCTCTTATGTGCACAGTTCATGCTACCTACTAGCATCGACCATTGTGCAAATAAGAGTTTGAAAAAATATATTTATAAGATGGGCAAGCTTGTGAGGTATGTAAAACCCATGTTAGATCACCCTTCATTATACCTTGCAAAATGAACGTGCATGAGGTATAACGTACTATTCATTTATTTTTCAGATATGTTAGTTCCAAAGCAATTGATCCAGCCACATTGGATGATGCGCATGTTATGGCAGTGGAGGTGGTTTGTTTGGTAGAGGAGACTTTTCCGCGAAGTCAACTACATCTCATTGTACATTTAGTGGACGAAATTGCTTTATGTGGCACTGTGCATGCATGTTGGATGTTCTTCCTAGAGCGCTTCATGAAGACCTTAAAAGACTTTGTGAGGCAAAGTGCAAGGCCCAAAGAAAGCATGGCCGAGGGTTGGTTGATACAAGAGTCTCTTGTATGTATTTCAAAATTTCTTGGTCATGTGGACAGCTCTTTGCCACGACTATGGAGCAATGAAGAGGACTTGAGGATAACCTCTATTGTGCCTCAAGGAAAAGGACATAGTAAAGTAATTGATAGAACATTGATTGATGATCTCAATTTCACTTGCATCCTTAATAGTGATGTGATGAGCAGATGGGTTACAAGATATGAGGATGCAAAGATAAAAAGGCAAGCAGAAAGAGCTCTCTTTCGGAGGCAACATGGCTCTCATAAGGCGTATCCTAAGCATCTAGCAACACTTCCGAATGATATCCATGTTGATTGGTTGCATGAGGAAATGGAGAGAGCAGAGAGCGATGAGGGGTTGCATATCACGGCGGAAGAATGGGAGTATGCACGAGGATGCATGTTAAAGGTACATAGAACTAATGTTTTGCATTAGTTATAAGTGATTTGCTTTTAATATTTATTCACGTTGCTTACACAAATATTACTTTTAATATTTATTCACATTGCTTTTAATACTTATTCACATTGCTTACACAAATATTGCTTCTATTTTGGTCCAGTGCACTATGTTCAATGCTATATGGTGTGAAGGCAAGCATTTTCGAACACAAAGAATTGATGAAAAGAGGAATACACAAGATTGCAGTGTCATTAGTAGCTTTGAGGGAGCTAATGGAAAAATGGATGATTATTGTGGCACAATCCAAGACATATTTAGGCTTGACTTTCGTCGCTTCTTTTTGTATGTTTTGGATGTCAAATGGCAAATGAACGTGGTGGAAAAAGGGCCTAATGCAACGATAAATCGCCATGCAAGTGGATATATAACTATTGACTCCACAAAGTTTTGGCAAACAAAGAAAGATAGGCTCGTATTGCCACAACAATGTGAGCAGGTATGCATTTTTTACTAATGTGTTTCATGTGCATATATATCTAAGCTCGCGTACCCCTTGACTTTTGATATGCTAATTAATTACTACAGTACGTGTATTTGAGTAGGTTATCTATCTGCCAATGGTGCATGACATTAAATGGTGATACGTCATCCCTATTGCACCACGTTCCAAAGTGATGTATAATACATTCACTGATATGGAGCATATGGAGGATGTAACAAGCCGCAATGAAGATGATGTCGAACATGCCAATGAAGATGTTGTGATCGATGATCAAGAAATAAGAGATAATCATGATAATGAGGATGAGCGTGCCATTTCTCATGATCATGAGAATGACCCTACCATTGAGGATGATGGTGATGTTGATGAGGATGATCAGGACATCAATACCATTATCAATGGACAGAATATCGATAGTGGAATAAATTTAATCATAGCCTTACAAATTGATCAAATGGATATTGATGTTGATCGTTTGGCAAGGATGGATCTTATTGAAGATGAGATCGAACCTTGACCAATCCATCACTGTATCCTTCTAAATTGATGACATTTCTATTGTATATGTTGTCTTTTAATTATCATCTCATGATTTATTTTTGAATATATTTCATTGTTGTAAATGCATGTAGTGGGATTGTGTAATGATATATATTGTAATGTACTATGAGATGGTTTAAAGATAATAGTTTTTAATTTTATAAAGGAATGGAGTTTTTCTTAATAAAGAACTCGCGTGTAATGATGCGTGTATATACACGCGCTGATACACGCGTTTCTGAAACCAGTATACACATGATTTTAAATGCCAATATACACGTGCTGGTAGATGCATTTCTGAAACTTCAATACACGCAAATTTAGATGCCAATATACACGCGCCCGATACTACTCATATACATGCACGACCATACACGCGCCTGTAACTTATCGCGTGTATTGAACGCGTGTATGGCAGCAGTGTCTTGTAGTGATAGTTGGACAGTCATTGGACTACTGTCGGATTCCAATCTAATTGTCAAAATCTTTCTAGTTACAACATCAAAAACCACAACCATAAAGCTGATATAATTCAAGAATATGCTATCCAATCAGATTTTGAAAAATGCATCAGAAATAAGAGAATAGATAGTTGTACTGTCATTGGGCTGTGGTTGGACTAGCAGATTGTTTGTCCACATAATGCGAACTATCTGATCATTATTTGATGAATAAAAGATTACCACAAATACCTTGATACTTTCAAAACTCATTTTTAGTGAGATCATATTGAAAATCCATCTTTTCGACTATTTTCAACCTTCGGAATGCATCCAACTTCTATCAGGCTGCCTAGAACTAGCGGACTGCCTAGAACTTCTATCAGACTGCCTAGAACTAGCGGACTGATTCCTGGTTACTTGCTGAGTTTTTGATTTCTATTTTTCACTCTCCCAAGCTCTCATTTGCTAGGTACTTTCACCTTGAACACTTGCCAAGTGTCTCCATATTTTTGGTATGAAATAGAGGTGGTTAGGGAACTTCTCCAGGCTCTTTCGGCACCATTTTGAGCTCTTTTGGCTTTGGGTTAAGCTTCTCCTTTCACTCTCAATTTTCATCCTTTTCATGCTATCTTCCTCAGCATAAACACCATCATAAAAATAATCATGATCTTTGTTTGTATTCGTTTTTGAATTTTCAGTTTGTGCTTTTGCACTCAAGTCCTCCCAAACAATTTGATCTTTGCCAACAAGGGGATCTCAATATAAACCAAAATTTGATTGCATAGCATCATCATTTTCATCAAAATAATCATCCTTAAACTCAGTACAAGTATCAGAAAACATCTCAGATGTGTCATCCATGAAATCTAGAATTTTTGTTTGTAAAACCACAATGAGTGATTCTTTTGGAATAGTGTCTGCATCATTTTCTTTACCCAATAAATGTGATAAATTCAATTTCATCTTGCAATATTAAATTTGAAATTTTGTCAACACTTTTGGTTACATTTCATTTTACTTTTCTGAGCCAATTGTGCCCTTAAAGCCCTCACCATTTTGTGAAGACTGATCAGTAATCTGATTATGCCAAAAGAAAGAAGAAACTTCAATATCTCATTCCCTTCATCATCAAACAATTGGTCTTCAGCCTTATTTGGATATGACTTATTTTCTTTTTTGTCCTTTTCTTCATTATTATGATTCTGAACCATCTCTATAGCCCTTTCATCATTACTTGTATCCTCATCATCATTTTTAGCCTTCATGCATTTGAACATTGGAAATAGATGCTTGATCATCTAGAATAACTTCTTGACTATGTAGAACTGATGTCAAACCATGTGCATTAATCATGTGAACAAATTGGCTGTCCAATATAGCATTCTCATCCTTGACGAACAATAGGAACTCCTCAATGATAGCATCTTCTTCACATACATAGTTGTCAACTTCAGTATCAACATTAGAAACATTGTGAGCTGAAATAGCATCCTCATCATTGGCATTAATGTTATGATTCATTGTTGTCTTTGATTGCATTGGATCCATTGGTCCATACAAAGGTCCATACAAAAGAGAAAAAACACTTGAGCTTTCTGCATACTACTCAACCTCTTCATCATCATCATCGCACATGAAATTTGCATTCTTTGCATAGTGAAGTGAATAATTAGCAGAAACATTAACATCAACTTTCTGGCTTTGACATACTTTAGAATCATTGACTTCCTGTGGTCAAGCTCATCAAAGAGTGCATGCGGATTGATCTTCTCTTACTTCCACATCACATCAATGACAAAAGATGGTGCAAAGGAATAGCATGCACACTCATCATATGTCTCTTCTGAATTTTGATCAT
Source organism: Cibotium barometz (assembly GCF_041138505.1). NCBI lineage: Eukaryota > Viridiplantae > Streptophyta > Polypodiopsida > Cyatheales > Cibotiaceae > Cibotium > Cibotium barometz. Next base: position 936,398 of record NC_141104.1, read on the forward strand.
CTTTGGTTGAAAGAAATCCTCTTTATCATCATTTGTTGGTCCAAGTTCTTCTTGCTCTATTTGTCGATAAAAAAATCATGAACTTATAGGCATTGGATAGTTTGCATACACACCTTTTTGGCTTCCAGACCTTATAGTATTGCTTTTTGACTGATTGGATTTGTTGTTTGACTATTTGGGCTGCTTGCCTGTCAAACTCCAGTCGGATGTCCAATTGAACTTGATTTGAAACATTTACATCCTTTTGATTATGATAAAAACTAGTTGAACTATCATTGCAAATCATACCACCATCTTTGGATCTGAGTTGGAATTGGAGTTGGAATCGGAATCATTGTCCTCTTTGTGCCCATATTCGGACTACAAAATCTGAACTCAATCACCACCACGATGGAATTTAGTATGCCAAGCTTTTTCATCATCAAGTAGATCATAATATTTGCCAAGTTTACCCACCCAATAGCTTCTTGACCTTTTGATCAAACTTTGCTTCACATATTTTCAAAAAGATGTCATAGAACTTGTCATCCAAAAGTGACGGACAATATTTCCTCCGATGATTGAGCTGTTTGCAATGCGTACAAAAATATAGATAACAATCTTTTGGACCATGATTAACAGTTCCACATAAAGTACATTGTTTGCTTGGACTTTTCGTCTTTGACTTTGCCATGATATGATCAAAAAATATGAAACTTGTTGTTGATGTAAACCAACAAATAGAGAGTTGAATGTACCTCCAATTGATGCTTTAGATGAGTCAGACTTGAGAATTTTGCAGTTGGAACTATGTCAGATTGTTTCTTGTAGGCCAATCTTGAACACAAGTCAGACTTTATCCCACCAAGCAAATCTTTTCCATTCCAAAATTTAAAATCATATACTGAAAAGTGATACCATGTAGAATCATGTTGTGAAGTCGAATTTTGAAGAACAAGTCAGAAATAGACAAAAAATGGTCGATCTTCTATCAGACTATAGCAGGTTGGACAGTCAGACTATTTCCTATCAGAGCAAGTCGGACTAAATGGTCAGACTACATGGTCGGATTGTTTCCTATTAGACCAAGTCAGACTACATGGTTGGACAGTCAAACCAAGACTGAATATGATGTTTGAAAGTCAGAAACACTTCTAGCTTGCACTTTGAATCAGCCCCAAAAGACTCTGATCTTTGTCATCATTAAACAAGGAATACGAAATTGTAATCAAGCTTCTTCAGAATGCAAGTTTTCCACTTGAATGACTTCCTTGAAAATTTTATGTAGTATTGACATTCACTCTCAGTTTTCTACCTCAGAAAATAGTATGAATTCTATATGATTTTTCATCATCTTTGGGTGGAGCAGTGGAACCTGATGCAACTTTATACTCATCCCATGCTCTTCATATTTCAGACCGCATAGGTGCCGAGGCTAGTTTTTGGGGGTTGTGCCTCAATTTAGCTACACTTTTTTCTTTCCCTTTTCTTTAGTATTTTCTTTAACAATTTGCACTTGCTAGGGCTGCACTCAAGGGGGGATACATTGCCCATTTTTTCCTTTGCCCTTCCCAGTAGGCACCTAAATAGTCAATTTGTTGGAGAGCAGCAAATTAGATTGAAAAACTAACAATGGGGGACGGCCGATGCATTAAAAGAGAGCATTGTGTAGACACATGGTTTTATCATTGAGAAAGGGGAAATAAAATAGAAACATTCATTCTAAAAGACCACACCACATAATCTCCCCTTTCTTTCCTTAAATGAGAATAAAGATGGTAACATGCCAAGTGATGTTGCACTCTCACATAGGGAGAAGGAAAGGATCAACGGAGGCCATAATCTCACCAAGCCGGTCTGCACCAAAGAGCAGAGCGATACATTATTGAAAGAAGAACTTGTGGGGCTCAATATGACATGAATTGATATATATTGAGTATTTTGAAGGGGTGATTGGGTTGGATGGGTAGGTTCTGGGGAAACATTTCACCTTCTTCATATATACATTTACAAGTAGCTCAAAACAATTCGCAAACTATCATCAGCCACATAGACCTATAACGTCTAATAGATACATGATATTGAAGATTCAATTACATATAAAGATGCATCTGAAATGGGCTTTGCGCTGATATAAGCTTCGTAAGAAACAAAGAAGCGATTGACACCAGAGTGCAGATTCGCCTCACCATAAACCACATGGACCTTTGCTCAATTCTTGGCTACAAGCTTGTGGTTTCTTTGCAGTAGTGTAGGTTTGCTTCACAAGACATTGGCCTTCTCCTCCACCGATTGGTCTTTGTTGGTCGCTTTTGTGTAGGGGAATTTCTCATGCATCTTCTTTAAATTGGCAGGTCATCAACAATCCTGAAACTTTTTCTATCATGCATTCAGTGTCACTTTGCATGCTGCATTTATCTTTAGTTCTTCGAGGGCAATAGGTCTTAAAGAAGCCCAAGAAGAAATAATTCATCACTATTTGGGAGGCTATTTCTATACATACATTTTGCTATTTGGGAGGCTGTTTCTATACGTACATTTTGCTACATTCTACATCTCAATAAAAATCTCCTTAAATTTATATGTCTGAGCTTATAGATTTTTCCAATTAGTCGATTGGACTAGAAACGCAACATTATCTCATGCTCTCTTTTATCCTTACCCTCCTTGTAATCCCTCCATCCAAAAATCCTTCCTTACGTTGGAAAGTTTCTTGACTAAGTAATACTTGTCAAAAGGCTTGCGAGCTCTTGAAGGATCACATAAAGTGACTTGACCAACTAACTGAACCACACTGGCGCTGATAAGCTCATCTGATCCCCGCACTGTAATTCTTTAATATCTTAAGCTTTCACCGTTTGTGAAAAAGCTTAAAGAGCACTGCTCTTGTCATTTTGTAAAACGAGACCTTGGCAGAGAACCTAAACTGAGTTGCAAGCAATGATTGTGATACAATTGTAATTGGAGTATCTTTGGGTGCTAAAATGGTATTTACATTCGTGCTACTCCCCACCCATATTGCTATAGTTTCGCAAACGTTGAGGGAGAAGTCATCAGCCACACCCCTCACATCCGGAGTAGTTGTTCTTTGAAAAATAATTTGAGATCGTAGTTGGGTGCAATTTGAGTCTGCTCTCTCACGCCTTCAAGGCAGGCATCATCCTCTCAATTATAGACAGGCCCATACATATACATACATACAACTCTAGCCAAAAGTGTCCCTCCTTCTTCGCACCAACCAAGAGGTCATTCCCCTGTACATCGGAGCTGCAGCACAGCTACAGGAGTAAATTGTTGACCTCCAAGAGAAAGAAGGCTACCAGTTATCTGCATGGATGTTCCTTGCATTGGTTGGTAAGGTGGAGCTTGCGGGACCACATAGCGGGATGGGGGCACTTGGAAGGTCGAAAGTTCATAAGAGTTCCCCCCTTGAAAGTTCATAAGAGTTTCCCCCTTGAAAGTCTGGTGCATTTCCTCGGCCAAGTTTTTGCCCTACGAAGTCCCTCATCCATGGGTCTTCGTCCTCCATGCCCTTAGAGTCAGGGTGCCCTGTGAAGACTATGGGTCCTAGGTCCACAAAGGTAGCCTCAATCCCTACCTATGGCTCAGGAACTGGTTGTCGCTCGCTGGCCTCCCCGTTTCGTGGACATATTGGCAAAGGGGTTCTCCATTTTTGCTAAATCCGTTCGGCCCAACCGTCCAAACACGTTGGATATCATACCTCTAATCCTGGAGATTATCGAAAGAGCAGGAGAATGAGGTGGAGCTAGGTTGGTGTAGGGGGATTCAGAAACCCTCAGGCCAACAGGATCCTACATCGCCTCATTCAAGCTCTCGGTCTCATTGAAGCTAGAGGGGTCCTCGCATCGAGGCCCTAACACGGAGTGAGAGCTAGGAATTTATTGGTAGAGATGACCCCAAACTTGGGCGAGAGGTGAGCTGCCATTAGGAAAAAAGGGAGTTCCCTTAGAGAAATTCATGATTTCTTTATTTTTCTTTCCTCTAAAACAATAAAATATGACATAGCCCCACTAATATACAGTGCAAAACTTGGTATTTTTTATATCATTGACACGCCCGAAGAGGGCCAAAATCCTCAGAAAGACTTTTAAAATGCCAAAAATGGGCCCTTGGAGGTCCAACCTGTTAAATCGCTTTCATTTGTACAAGTGGCTTTTTGGGCCTTTTTGGCCTTTTCCAGGGGCCCATTTTTGGTGTTTCAAAAGTCTTATGAGGGTTTTGGCCCGCTCCGAATGCATCGATGATGTCAAAAATACCAAATTCTACATCTTATGTGAGATATAATAAAGTAGCTCAAGTACCTCATTGACTCGATGGTACTTCTTTTCCTTTTCTTTTTTTGATTTTTTCAACGTTACGTTGGCACTCTGATTGGTGGAGGGCTATTTTCCTTCTGGGCTAAAAGGCCCCAAAATGACCTCCCTTTTTTCCTAATGGCATAGTTTGAAATACTGTCTTCGGGTTCGGGCTCCTTGGAAAAAATTCTTCCAAACCTCAAGTGCATGTATGAGGTCTCTGGAGGTACACCCTACCTCAAATTCAATTTTATATTTTTAATAGAGAATCTGCTCCCAGAGCTAAGCCGACAGGGTGTAGGGATAGACTTAAGGTGACAGTCAATGGGTTAGACTTATGGTGATGGGGTGTAGGAATAGGCTCAAGGCCATGGGCATAGGGATAGCAATTGACATGTGTCGGTGGTTTAGGGTGAGATTGGTATGCTCTTGGTATGCCAACGGTCATCGAGTTAGCGTTAAAGCAATAGGCAGAGGGATCATCAAGTCAATGGGATGTGAGTATGGCGACAGTTAGAGGATTAGCTATAACTCAATGGGGCGTGGGGATAGACTTAAGGCGACGGCTATTGGTGGGTTAGCTGCCTTGGAGGGATGCTAGAAGGCAATGGTCATAGGGTTAACAGGATGGTGATAGATCGTGGGAATAGGCTCAAGGCCAAGGATCAACGCTTGTCAGATTGGCAGGATAGCAGTCCCTCACATGTCATAAATAAGGTGGCAAATTAGGTTTCTGACAGGTGTGAAGTCGTGGGGATAGGGCTAAGGCGACAGGTCATGGGGATAGGAAGCTAAAGTGACTGGTCGTGGGGATAGAAACTCACAGTGTTGCCAATTGGTTTTTTATGATTCTTGATGATTTTAAAGTTTTTGATCAATTTTTTTGTGATAGGGGGATGTCAAACTACCTATTTTACCTACTCAATACAAAAAACAACAAAACACAACATGATTTGAATTACAAATGAGATGTTTTACAGAATGTGATAGTTTCTCCTTCCAAACAAGCTTCACCTGATCCAAAATCCTTTCCAACAAGAAAAAGATAGCTTCATCTTTTTTTGTCCAAAACTCACACTTCTTCACTCATTCCTCTCCTACCACTCCACTATTAATGCTCCTAGTTAATCTTGAAGCAATGAGCAATGGGTAAATTATGAGAGAAATCAAGTGCAATGCAAAAGCATACCTTGAACTCCTCGGCAGTGGCACCAAAGATGTGTAGTCTCAACGGTCACTCACGTGTCATGGGGACCTTGAAGGAATGCCGATGGAGCCACCACTCCAAGCTACTCCTTGTTGTGAGAGAAATGCAAAGCACAAGCCATCCGCAAGTGTCCTCTCGGATTGTTGTAATGTGTTTCCATGAGAGAAAAAGGGAAAGGGGAGATGGGAGAAGAGGGGAAGCGGAGATTGGAGAATACAGAGACGAGGTGAGGGGAAGGAAAGAATGAAGGGGAGGGAGTGGCAAACACAAAGGAACTGCAATGGAAACAAGAGAACACCCAAAGACACTCTTGAAGAGAAGAGGGAGCTTGTATTCCAAACTTGTGCATACAACAATGAAGACCAAAGCCAACCATTTGGCCTTTTATACAAGTCACCTTTTGAGGGGAGGGGAAACCCTTTTCCTTATACCACTCTCTCTCGTCTCTCTTTTGTTCCAAGTCACCTTTTGAGGGGAGGGACAAACCTTTTACACTGCCCACACAGTCATTTCTAGTGCATTTGAAATTGAAGTTACTTTGAAAAGTAATTAAATAACAAGTTAAAAATAATAAAATTGGAGAAAAAATATGTTTTCCATGCATAGCATAGAAGAGATACATTACATAATCTTTCTTACAATATCGAGGTGTCTCTTTTTGTTATTGGATACAATATATTCTACGAGAGAGGCAGCTATATCTTGAGGGTCCTCCTTGCCTAGACTTTCTTGAATAGCTGGGCAGCAAGAACCTTACCCCTAGATCTAGGATTTTCCTAACTAGGAAAATACATATAGTGCTCTGTGCAATAGAGGAAACCATTTCCCCAATCTCTTCACCTCCTATTTGGTGTAGGTACAAGAAGCGGCTGCAAGGTTGTAGGGGCGATCATGGTGGTGGATGAACTTCAAAAGCTATACAAGTACCCTTCTAGAGTCGGGGTAATGAGGAAAGGCTATGGAGTGGGTGCCAAGTGCTCCTCCATTTATGTGAGTTGCATCACATAATGCTCAGACATGAGGGCGATGGTCTTACGAATTTGCATCGCTCAATAGCTTGTCCTTGCCTTCTTCACCTCATCCTCGATTTTCTCATGTTTACCTTGATCTCCTTAATTTTCTCAAGTTGAGCTCGATTTGCTTCATGTTGACCTTGATCTCCTTACAAATTTACATCACTCAACAACCCGTCCTCGCCTTCTTCACCTCGTCCCCAATTTCCTCATACACCTCAGGTGCAGCTACATCCAGATTATCCTCCCACAAATCTTGTTCATCTTCAAGATCTTCTACATTCCTGTCACACATTGGTATGGCTATGGTATGGCTATGCACCTTGCAGAGAATTCAAGATCTCCAAGCTTCTCAATCTACAAAATATAGAAATTGGCATAATGACTAAAAATCATAAGCGTTATTACAAGTCATGTAAAAAAGCTGCATACCTTTCTTTGCATCAAGTTAAAACTGGGATTTTTGACATTGTTGAAGCCCATTATTGATGCAACTTGCTTGTTTGCTTGTTGCTACTCTCTCCCCATCAAGAAACACAAGAAAACAGAGAATCATAAGAAAAAATATAAACTTAATAGAATCTTAGCCTAATTTTAAAACTTTTGATTGGATTGCTCTTATAGTTTGAAGAAAACCTTGGCCTGGAATGTGAAGGTATCCCTAGTTGTACACATGTTGCACTATGACAACCACTCCTTCCTTCTTTTGCTATGCTTGAAGCCTAGTAACCACCCCTTCGAATGGTGTAACAAATTTCTTGATTGACACACATGATGTGGTCCCTTATAGTTTACCTACATGTAAACCCAACCTCAACCCTAAATCTTCTTGGAGCTCAAAATCCATGCTCATCTCTTTATTTATGCAGCTCAAGATCTCCAGAGTGGTAAGAAAAGAAGGGAGAAGAACAGCTTGTTTCAACTCTAGAGTAGTGGACAAGGAAGCAAGTTTGGGTTTGCACAGTTATATAAAGCTTAAGTTTCTATAGTCATGGAGAGATTGAGAGAAAGCTTGGAGGAGGGAGAGAGAGCTATGGTAAGTTTCTTCAACCATGAAGAGCTTGGAAGAGGGAGGGAGATCTTGAGAGATGGTGATGGTGGTTCTGCAACCATGGAGAGCTTGGAAGAGGGAGGAAGATCTTGAGAGCTGGTGATGATGGTTCTGCAGCAGCAATAAAGAGATTAAAGGGAGAGCTATGGTAAGTTTTGCAGCCATGGAGAGCTCAAAGGAGCCAAGGAGAGTTGCGGTAAATTTTTATAACCATGGAGATCTTGGAGGAAGGAGGGAGAGCTTGAGAGCTTATGATGGTGGTTCTGCAGCAATACAGAGCTTGGAGGAGGGAGAGAGAGCTATGGTAAGTTTCTACAACCATGGAGAGCTGGAAGAGGGAGGGAGATCTTGAGAGTTTGTGATGGTGGTTCTGCAGCAATAGAGAGCTTAGAGGGAGAGCTATGGTAAGGTTTTGCAAACATGGAGAACTCAATGGAGGGAAGAAGAGCTGTGGTAAGTTTCTATAACCATGGAGATCTTGGAGGAAGGAGGGAGAGCTTGAGAGCTTATGATGGTGGTTTTGTAGCAATGGAGAGCTTAGAATAGGGTGGAAGAGCTTCAAAATGGGCTTTCCAAACCTAGAATAGGTTGGAGGGAAGTTTGAGAGGGAAAAAACACCTTTTAGAAAAAATAAAAAATTTTCTATTTTTAGGGTTTTTTGACCCACGAGATTTTCATTGCTGAAAAGGAGGTGGGGGACAAGAGTAGTAATAGGGGACCAAAGCCTAGTCCCCTTTGGTCAAAGTGGGGTCAAATGTGCACCCAGCCCTCTTCCTATTGGTCCATTCCTAATCAAAAGTTAATCCACCCAAGAGGCCCCATTTGGGTTCAAAAAATTCCTGATGGGAGAAGTGGTATGTCAATTGCAAGATGTTCAGCCACACCACTGAGGAATAAAAGATATGTAATTTTTGTGGAGGTGGAGGTCACTTGTGTGAGAACTGCAAAAAGAGACAGGCAGCGCAGTCATCAAACTTGCGCATTGTGGCTACTGTTGAGGAGAATGGTTCAGTGATGGGAAGGGGCACTAGTAGGGGTCGTGGCTAGTATGTCAGGAGAGAGCCTATGAAGTTTAATTGCTTTTTCTGTAGAAAAGAAGGCCACTTTGTTGTGGATTGTCCTGAGAGGCCACCCAAGGAACCATTTGCAAGACTAATTGTGAAGGAAATTGAAGAGCCAGCTGTGCAGGTAGTAATGACTTGCACATAGAGGAAGGTTGAAGAAGATAAAGCAAAAGTCAGCCAAGAGGAACTAGATAGAAGCAGTGAGTGTAAGGGATACTGGCAAAGGGAAAGACACTGGCAAGAAGAAGAGACCAAAAAGTCCTTGGGTGCCAATGAAGAAGCAAACTAGTGTCAAAATCAACGATATTAGTGAGAGCAATGAAGACAGTTAGTGGAGAGAATAGAAGATGTTCGCAAAGAAGTTGGACAAATTTGAGCCAGACAAAGGGCAATACTCACATGTGAAAGATAAAGGAAAAATTCTAGTATTTGGATAGCTAAAATCAGAGAAAGAGACAAGAAGAGCCTAAGCCAGTGAAAAGGCAAAAAGAGTTTGAAGAAGAAAAGGTAGACCAAGACAGGGTAGAGCAGGTATCAAAAGCACCAGTGGAGCCAATGGAGAGGCAAGTCGAGATTGTGGCAGCAATATTAGTACCATCAGTTTTGTTGTCGTAGAAGCAGTATCAAAATCAGAGACACTAGTAGAAAGCCAAGAAGAAAAGAATCAGGAAAAGAACACCTACTAATATGCCAAGGTGGGTAAAGAAGGACAAACAGGATTGTTAACTGTCATAAAACGGCAATGGGACCCACTTCAACAGATGCTCCTACTCCAGTTACAAATGAGGATGTGCGAATAGAAGTAACCATGTAATTTATTTAGTTATTTTAGTTTTCTCGAAGACCAGCCAAATTTTTACCGACGTTTGTAATAAAACTCTATATTTGGGAACACTCCCAATCATATTCTGGGTGTGTTCACCACATTTGAAGGCCGATATAACAAGTTCTGAGGGCCATTTAGTGTTGAAAATGGCCCAAGGCCACACTATGGGCGCTCGGGCAAGTTTCCCACTTGTTATAAAAGCCAAAGTTGTAAAATTAAACGTGATATTTTGAGATAATCAGCAAAAAACGAGATCTCTCAGTTCTCCTTCTTTGTGTGTAAGCTCCTAGGTTCCTCTGTGTGTGTGTGAGAGGAAGAGGGGAGTGCCTACGCTTGGCAAAGGAGTGTGAGCAAGTCTCTTTGTTCACGGGGAGTCTTGTCTACACGTGTGGTGATTTCAATCTATCAGGCTACGGGGTGAGTGATACGCCCCATCTCTTTCTTTTCGTTCGAGAGCGATCCTTTAGTTGCATGTGTGTGTGTGTGTGTGTGGAGTGCATACACGAGCACAGCTAGTGCACAAGTTCTCTACGACACACTCTCAACTTCGCCATAGCTTCCAGCATAAGGAGGTGAAGGTGAGGCGGAGAGGAGATTAGCTTATCTCCTGAATCCGCTCCGCCTGCATAAGGGGAGAGCGGTTAACATTTGGCGCCGTTGCTGGGGAACGGTGCACTAGCAATGAAAGGAAGGTATCACTTGTCACAAGAGGCCATACCTTCTTGCTATGTATGTGCATGCCCATCCACGAACATGCGATCCTATCGCGAATGGGCATGCATATGCATATACGGAGTGTATGTATGTGTATATGATGGAGAAGCATGTATGGAGTCATCTTTGATGTTATGTGTATGTATTTGAAGTGTTTAAGCACTGATAGTTACGGTCATGGGGTGTGCATAACATCGTTATGCTTGATTTAGTGCAAAAACGCTAATTTTTTCCTCTTCATGACCTTACTTTCGGCGGCTTGTATCACCCAATCAATAGAGAGATCGGTAGGGGTGATTAGATAGGGGTGTAGCGTGGTGTTTGTAGATGAATGTGAGTATCCGCTTGCATGAATTGGATGCACGGATGCAATTTTATGAATGGTCTAATGATGATGCTCAAGTGTGAATTTTCTTGAGAAATTGGATCCTACAACCACAGAACGAGCTGTAGTTTAAAATCGGAGAGTCCAAATGCTCGTTCGATTGTTGGTACAGCTCGGGGGCTTTGTGTAGATCATCTTAGACCATTCATATTGTTCGATACGTCGCCATTTGAGCATCTTACCATCCGTTCCGCTCGTAGGTATCACAAGAATTTTTAGACAAATTCCCACTATAATTCCCACATTGTGAATCACAACAACATCATGAGCTTTCACGAGGGATGCATCGCATGCCTAGCTAGGTGCGGTTGGGGCAGAGGGCTACGAGCCCAAGGTGGGGGCCCATAGCCCCTTGCCCCTAACCTCACCTAGCTAGGCATGCGGTGCACCCCAAACATAACCTCATGATGTTCAATACTATAGGAAAAAGTAATGGGAAAGAACCCCTTTTCCCACATGGGAAAATGTCAAAAACTTCCTATGTATACGGTAGGGACTATTTTTAAGGAAAAAGAGAGCATAAAGTCATATTTTTTTGTCCAACCAGGATCATCGTTGGGGTAGCAATGATTGGGGTGCATAGCCCTAGTCCTAAGCTACGCTTAACAATAATTGGGGCTCAATTTGACACTCTAAGCATGCGGTAGCAGCCCGCCTATGCTCGCAGGCGGTTGAATTTGATGCTTTTTCAAAAAAAGCAAGTCAAAATTCACAAGTACGAGCTCAAATCGATTTCGATGGAGGTGAAACTTGATAGGCACATACAAGAAAGTAGTGAGAACTAGGCTGCACCATATCATCCAATTCCAGTGCGATTTGGGCCCGATCGGAGTTCGGGACGGCCATTTTTAGCTCCTGGGATGCCTTTGTCTACGCCCGAGTAGACCGCACACAGGAACGGGTGATTCGGTGCTCCAATGTAGGTGAGGATTGGTGGGAGTGAATTATGTTATGGGGTGAACATGCCTATGAATCAGCTCCACCATTTGACACCATATGGCCCGCACGCCCAAAACTAGGTCGTTCGTTGCTTTGCATCTATATGTGAACCGGCTGAAAATCGCGTTTTGTGTGCGCATAGTATTTCAATTTTGAATTTCAATGGCATATTGAGAATCCTCTCATCGAGGCGGAGGAGTCAATACCCAACTTGCCCGTTTCACACTTGTGGCTGCCCGCCCGTGTCCGATCGTCCATTTGGGTGTCCGCCCGCTGTCTGTGGCCCCGAAAACCAAATAAATTTTATTTTTTCTCGAGAGTGTTTTCTCATCTCATTGGTGAATATTTTAATTTTTGGCCCACCCGGAAGGATGAAAAACTCACTCGACCGAGCGCTCACCCATAGCTTTAGGAACGTTTCTTGGATGCTACGTTGCCTGCCCGCAGTGATTTTTCACACCTCGGTGCCTGCCCCGTGCCCTATCCTCATGTGGGAATGCGCGTGATTTTTTTCCTAATTTTTGTACGCAGTATGCTAGTTTTTATTAAATTTTAGCCTAAATTTTTTTTATATTTTATTTTATTTTTTCTATTTTATTTTTTTAAAAGCATCATTGCCGTTAATCTGCCAATTTTTGGCCCTGCTAGGAGTCGAACCCAAACCTCTGACTATGCTGACATGCGCCGTGCACTCTTGGACCTGCATCGTACTCTTTGTTCCACACGTCCACACCCACACACATGAACCCGCCCTATCCTCCTCACCCACACACATGAACCCGCCCTATCCTCCTCACCCACCCGTTCCCGCACACCCACACCTCTCACTCTCTCTCTACTTCCCCGTTCTTTCTCTCTCTTCCCCTTCTCCGTCCCGCCCTCGCACACTCTTTATCTCTCTAGTTTTCCACTGTTGCTGTTGCCATATATATAGGCAGTGGTGTGTGTGAACACACTTAGGACCGTCGGGGCACTTTTTTCCTCTTTAGGAGGTTTTTTCCCCGGCTTGTATATACGCCCATCATTCTAGGGCTAACTTATCTTTTGTACATTGACACAATCTAATACACTATCTGTTGTGTGCATTCTTGCTTCTTATTCTCCAAGCTTTGTGTGCTTTCTTGCAACCCTAATTCCAACAATTGGTATCAGAGCAGGCATCGGCTCCCAAGGCTACACCGCTAGTACCCTCCGACCCACGATGCACGTTCTCCGATTGATGTGAGCTTTCACCAGCGCTCGCAGGTCCCTATACTCTGCAAAATAAGCTCGTAGGGCTACGCGTTCTCAGAAATTACATCTGAGGTCGTTCCGGCCTCCGTTTTTGCATTGCAAGTTTTGCATAAGTATTTTCGTCATTTTGTGCAGAAATTTCGACAGTGCAATTTTTTGCAAAATAGGCATACGTATTCTATTGTGGACCCTGCTACATAGCACGAGTTGTTTTCTGTTCAGTCTTTGCTTCATTACAGGTAGCTTTTGTATCAGTTTCAGTCAGTGGCCATGGCTGATAACAGCAATGATGTATTTCGCATGTGTATGCCTGATGATAAACCAGATGGAGACAGCAACTACCCACTTTGGGCCTACATGATGCAGCATGTTTTGGTTACAAAAGGAGTGTGGAACATTGTGCAGGGTACGGATGTATGTCCAAGTTTTGTGGATGTAGGATTTGTTGAGGATGTTACAAGTTCTAGCAGTTCTATTGTTGCTGCTATTTTACCCACTGCTGAACAAGCTCGTTGCGATGGTAAAGATGCGCAAGCTCATGCCTTGACTGCACTTTCTATCAAACGTAACATCACCCCACATATTCGTTCAGCTAAAACAGCAAAACAGGCTTGGGATATTCTAGCTAGTTTGTATGCAGGTCGTAAACGAGGCAAAAATCTCTTACCTGCGTAAAGAGCTAGAATCGAAGATTATGCAGGAAGATGATGACATGAATGTTTTTCTTGGTGAGATTAAAGATCTCAAGGAACAGTTGATTTCTGCAGGTGAGATTATTCCTGATCATTCTCTTGTGTAGACTGTTCTTGATGCTTTACCTGAGTCATTTCAGACTTTTGCTTCCTCGTGGAGACTTATCACACTGAGGACAGACCTGATGTTGTGAAGTATGATACTTTAATCAACAAGCTCTTGCAAGAAGCGCAGTCCAGGAAAAACAGGGCTAGGTAGTGTCGTGTAGTTGATCAGGCATTTATCGCTGCCCAGAGAGAAGAAGTGGTAAGGCAGCCCCTTCCACTGTTTCTTCTCCTATTAGTAGGTCTGCAACTTCTTCTCCTTCCACAAGTAGCAACAATAAGTCTGAGAAGGCTCTTGATAAAGGCAAGAAAAAGATCAGGTGCAACTATTGTAAGGCAACTGATCATGTCATTAAGAATTGCCCTAAGCTAAAGGCTAAAGAGGCAAAGAAGAAAGAGTCAAATGCAGCCACAATAGCGGATGCTTCTACAAATGCAGATTCTGCAAATGTTGTGCAGGATACAGAATGGGCGTTTAGCGTGTATTGTCAGTATGACCCATCTGTACATGATGCATGTTTGGCAGTTTTTGTTGACTCTGATGTATGGTATTTTGACAGTGGTGTTACAAAGCACATTACCTCGCATCGTGATATGTTCACTTGTCTTGAGGCTGTCCCTAATGGAAATACTGTCACATGTGCGAATAATGCTTCTTACCCAGTGAAGGGCATTGGTAAAATTATGCTTACTGCTGCAAATGGCAGCGCTTTCACACTTTCAGATGCTTTGTATGTGCCAGGGATAAAGAAGAATCTATTGTCTGTCTCTGCGCTTACTAGACTTGGACTTGTAGTCAAATTTGTGGATGACAGATGTATTGTTCATGATTTGACTTCTGGTGATATGATTATAGTATCTGACACCTTGTTTCGTGGGCTGTATAGGCTCAATTCTTATGACAAGTGTGTGGAAGATTGAGCAAATGCAGTTTCTGATGAAAAGGCAGTTTCAGATGCAAAACTATGGCATGCTCGTTTTGGTCATTTGAACTTTGCTAGTTTGCTGCATTGCAGAAATTTGATATGGTTGCTTCATTGCCCCCTCTTGAGGCACCATTGAAACATGTTTGTGAAGGCTGTATTTTGGGCAAAATGCAGCGTTTTGCGTTTCCAAAGGATGGTTCTGTGCGGGCCACTCGCAAATTGTAGCTTGTACGTAGTGATGTATGTGGGCCTATGCAAACTCCGTCATTTGGTAAACACTTGTACTTCGTGACTTTCATTGATGATTACTCAAGGCATGCATGGATATATCCACTGAAGGCAAAGTCCAAAGTGTTTTTGTGCTTCAAACAGTTTTTGCTTATGGTTGAAAATGTATCCAATTGTACTGTGGACACCCTCCGTTCTAATCGAGGGGGGGAGTACATGTCTAAAGAGTTTTGTATGGTCAAGAGCCAAGCTTTGCCACATGCGTTTTGGCTTGAGGCTGTCATGTGTGCTGCATATGTACTCAACAGGTGTCCTACTAAGGCCTTGCAGTCTATTACTCCATACGAAGCTTGGCATGGTAGGAAGCCTTCTATTGGTCACTTGCATGTCTTTGGTTGCTTGGCCTATGCTTTAGTGCAACAACGTAGAAAATTGGATGATAAGGCTGTCAAATGCATTTTTGTTGGTTAAAGTACTGAGAGCAAGGATTACAGATTGTATCATCCGCACAGTCAAAGCGTATCTTGATTAGTCGAGATGTTGTTTTTGTGGAAGATGCTATGCAACCTTTGTTATCATGTACCAAAGAGACAGATGTGAGCTCACGGGATGTATTTGATACGTTGTTGCCTCTCTTTACAGGTGGGAATTCAAATGTAAGTCCTAATGAGGTAAATATTCAGCCTATGCAGATTTCAAATGACACCATAGATTAACCTATTTCTGATGCAGATTTACAGGATGTAATTCATGAGGATAGGGCTGAAAATGAGCAGGCTAGAGGTATGCCTAAATGGCTGGTGCGTGATAGTAAAATTGATGCACCTATGACTAGTCATACTCGTTCAGGTTTTTAGCATGCCTCTTATGCATCAAATTGTTATGCTTTGGCTGTGTCTAGTATGTGTGAAGAGGAAGAACCTCTTTCATTTGATGAGACACAAAAATTAGAAAATCGGTTGGCTGCAATGCAAAGTGAATATGATGCTATAATGAAGAATGGTACATGGTCTTTGTGTGATTTGCCTATTGGTAAAAAGGTCATTGGATGTAAGTGGGTTTTTAAGTTGAAACGAAAGCTAGATGGCAGTGTTGATCGCTATAAGGCTAGACTTGTTGCAAAGGGTTATGCTCAAGAAAAGGGCATTGATTTTGATGAGACCTTTGCTCCCACTTGTCGTATGACTACCATTCGTAGCATTTGTGCATTCGCAGCTCAAAATGGTTGGAATGTACATCAGTTGGACAATGAATTAGCCATCAATCTTGAGAGCCTTCAAGAAGATCCCGTCAAGACCGACCTCCACAACAAGAGTCTTTCCAAGAATCACCCCATGAGAATCTACCTAAGGAACCTACTGTAATAGTTCCTGACTCCAAGTCCTTGTTCTGACTTCATGTCAACTTAAATTGGAGGGTACTTCGAAGGTGATGATTCTAATGCCATGCTTCCCATTGTCTGCAAAGGCAATAGCATCCTAGCAGTGCTTGATGGTGGTGCTGGCGTGAGCATTGTCACAAAACGATGCTGGGAAAGAATGGGTCGCCCATCCATGAAAGTAGCTGACCTCATGGTCAAGCTAGCAAATGGAAGCTTAATCAAAGCTCTAGGGTTACTCAGGAACTTCAAAATCAAAGTCCTGGACCATTATGTGTACCACACGTTTGCCGTAATCGACTGTCACGATAAACCAAGATCTACGAGATGATTCTATGGCGACCATTCATGAGGGAATCTCAAATGATCCATGATTGGTCTCACAATCAAGCCTTAACAATGAGAGCGTGCGAGTAGACTTGGAATCAAGGAAAGCGCACCCAATGAAACACGACTTCTTTCAAGAGAAATTCGATATCACAGTGTTTTCTGATTCTGACTCTACAACCTCTCTAAATTATTGTTGGACCTGCAAAAAAGAGACCGACCCTACACACAAGGATTACACTCCCGATTACAAATTACCATTTGATGATGACTGGAATCAATTACTAGTCACCTTAGATGTGTGGGAAAAACGAGGAATCACATGTGACTGTGGATACTGTGGATAGATGCCCACTTCCAAAAATTGTTCCTTTGAACACCTTATCGACAATGCATCATGAAGAAGTCAATGATTCCGACTCAACTTCAAGTACTAGCCACGTTAGCTCTGAGGGTGAGTCTAGTACAAGAGCCAAGAGTAGACAATCGATTAGAGCATGGCGCAACAATAAAAGACACAAGGTTCAATGCCTTCAAAAGATCAATAAATGCAAAACAACAACCCAATGGCCGCAGTATGTAGATCCTTCGATGCGCATGGCAAAATGACCGACGATTCAAGGTCCACAACTACAAAAGATAATGTATGACAAACCTCCCCATATTGCACTAACAAAGGTCATGGTGTAGAAGGAGGCTAGATCCCGCAAGTCCGCACGTAGAAGGAAAAGCTACGAGGCTGCTCAAGCTGAGCGACAAGCCAAAAAAGACATCGAAAAACAAAAACATAAGGAGGCAGCCCAAGATTTACATCGTGCACCTGATAGGTTTAAAGCTTTTACTATCAGGGATAGGCACATCGTGTTTGATAAAGCTCAAAGAAGGCCAGCTGAAGGAGACAACGCCGGTTACGATGGCCCAGCTGAAGTAAGACAACACGACTTATCCATGGACGGAGAGGATCCCAAGCCTATTTTCATCGCCACGGATCTGACTCCTCAGGAAGATCAACAATTGCGACTCCTGCTTCGCGCGTTTCCCAATTTTTTTGCATGGTCCTACACGGACATGGTCAGAGTTCCCCCTGAGGTCTGTGAGCATACTAAGATGCAAAACCCGTCTATCAGAGGCCATACACCATGAACCCTAAGTATGCGACAGAAGTCCAAGAAGAGATCAACAAGCTCATCGAGTGCGGCTTCATTTATGAAATTGAGCATCCAACTTGGGTCTCACCCATCGTAGTGGTGCCCAAGAGGAATGGTAAGCTCAGTGTCTGCATTGATCTTAAGAAGGTAAATGCTGCCACTTGCCCGGACCACTATCCTCTCCCCTTTAGCGAACGTGTTTTAGAGAGTGGCCAGTAAGAAAGCCTATAGTTTCTTGGATGGATATTCGGGCTATATTATCAAATTTCCATCGCAGAAGAAGACCAACCAAAAGATACCTTCACCACTGAGTATGGAGTCTTCACCTTTAAACGAATGCCCCCGCCACTTTTCAAAGGCTCATGAACCACGCCTTCAAGGAATTCTTGTAAAAATTCCTAGAAGTTTTCCTTGATGACCTATGTGTGCACTCAACATGGGTTGACCATTTAACATGCCTATGCAGAGTCTTTGAAAAGTGTCGTTATTATCGAATCTCCTTAAACCCCCATAAATGCCAATTTTGGGTCAAACAAGGTGTGATGAGGGCAAGGTTAAGCTAATATTAGAACTCCCTCTAGTTTCAATCGTGTCTTTCTTCTCTTCATTGTCATCAACATCTTGTTTGTCCTTTACGCACCTTGGCATATAAGTAGGTGTTCTTTTCTTGATTCTTTCCTTTTTGGCTTCTACTGGTGCCTTTGATTTTGATACTACTTCTATGGTAGCAGCTGATGGTACTAATATTGTTGCCATAATCTCCACGCGCAACTCCACTGGCTCCATTGGTGCTTTTGATAATTGATCTACCCTTCCTTGGTCTGCCTTTTCTTCTTCAAGCTCTTTTTGCCTTTTCACTAGTTTCTTGCCTCTTTCTCTGATTTCAGCTGTCCAATTACTAGAATTTTTCCTTTATCTTTCACCTATGAGTACTACCGTCTGTCTGGCTCAAATTTGTCCAACTTCTTTGTAATACTGGCTGTGAACATCTTTTGTTCTCTCCACTCATTGTCTTCACTGCTCTCTCACCGATATTGTTGATTTTGACACCAGTAAGCTTCTTCACTGGAACCAGAGAACTTTTTTGACACCAGTTAGCTTCTTTACTGGCACCACACGACTTTCTAGTCTCTTCTTGCCAATGTCTTTCCTTTGCCAGTATCCTTTACACTGGTTCGAGACTAGTTCTATGTAGTTCCTCTTCACTTACCTTTGCTTTCTCTTCTTGAGCCTTCATTACTTCTTGCACAGCTTGATTAGTCATGCAAATGGTTCCCTAGATGGCCTCTCAGGACAACCGACAACAAAGTGGCCTTCTTTGTCATAGAGAAAGCAATTAAACTTCCTAGGCTCTCTCCTAACATACTAACCACCATGACCCCTACCAGTGCCCCTTCCCATCACTAAAGCATTCTCCTCAACACGAGCCACAATGCGTAGGTTTGATGACTATGCTACCCGTCTCTTTTTGTAGTTTCCCATGATTCCTCATCACTTTTTTCCCCAACCTACCACTCTATCTATTCAACAATATGTATGCAATTGGATACTAACCGCACAATCTAGGTGGTGCCCTGAGTTTGACCCATTTTGAGAGGTTTTGGGTGGTTGGTTCTGTGTAGAGGCCAATGGGTTGATTTTCCCTCCCTGAGTGCTTGAAAAGCACAACAAGTATTTGACAAGATTATAGCCTAGAATGTTGTAACTTGGAATGTACTATGCACATTAGTGGATATGCCAAGGAGGCCAGGCTTGATGATGATGCTCTAAGCTGCTTTGGATATATATTACAAGGAAAGCACCTCTCCCCAATAGCACATCACCTTTAATATTCACATGTTTCAATGAGATATGTACATGCAATTGTTGGCATGCATAAGATATATATAGATGTATGAGAAGTTTTTTGCAATGCATGTCTTCATGAGATATGTATACGCAACTACTAGCATGCAGGAAGAAGCAAACAAAGTTAAAGTGTTGAGGAAAAGAGGTGCTTGGAAAAATACCAACATATTGTTGTGGATAGATGCAAGTAGAAATGATTACTCATTTGATTTGGTAGATTAGGGACATCTTAAGAGCTAGGGTTATCAACGAAAAATTGAAAGAGATTGATAAACATTATGGATGGTGGAAGATGAGCTATGTGCACATAGTGAGAAACTAGCCATTGAATGTGCTTTTGCAAAAGGTAACACTTATGATGAACATGTTGCAAAGAATGAAGGTACACTTATGAACATGTTGCAAAGAATGTTCTTCATAAGTTACAAAGAATGTTCATGTTTGTGGCGGTTGCCATTTTTCTACATCCCTCATCTCAATCGCAAAGATGAAGAGCAAAATTCATGTGGTATATATGTTCATAAGTTGCAAAGAATGAAGGTACACTTGTGATGTTCATAAGTTGCAAAGAATGTTCATGTGGTATATACATGATTGCGATTTTTCTACAAACATGGTGATTGCCATTTTTCTACATCCCTCATCTCAATCGCAAAGATGAAGAGCAAAATTCATGTGGTATATACATGATTGCGATTTTTCTACAAACATGGTGATTGCCATTTTTCTACATCCCTCATCTCAATCGCAAAGATGAAGAGAAAAATTCATGTGGTATATATATGATTGCGATTTTTCTACAAACATGGCAATTGTCATTTTTCTACATCCCTCATCTCAATCGCAAAGATGAAGAGCAAAATTCATGTGGTATATACATGATTGTGATTTTTCTACAAACATGGCGATTGCCATTTTTCTACATCCCTCATCTCAATCCCAAAGATGAAGAGCAAAATTCATGTGGTACATACATGTCCAACTGCATTTCCATGTACTAGAATAAAAGTGGAGAATGTTCACCCATGTGGTATATACATGCCAGCTGCATTTCACATTTTAGAGGTGCTTGGATATGCTTGAGTGACCATGTACGGAGAATAAAAGTGGAGAATGTTCACTTCTAACTCTAAAATAATCAAAGTGACGTTTCTTCAACACATGCAATGGGCCTCTATCCAAACATTACGGCCATCACTTACGTCCAAGGTGGAGAATGTTCACTTCTAACTCTGAAATAATCAAAGTGATGTTTCTTCAACACATGCAATGGGCCTCTATCCAAACATTATGGCCATCACTTACGTCCAAGGTTTGGGAAAAGATGGGTTCGCGTTAGCCTATAAGTTGTCCAACTTGAGGAAAATCCTTCTCTTCAAATTTTACAAATTTTAGTTACATTTTAAGTTTATATATATAGAACAAATTTTAGCTACATTTTAAGTTTATACATATAGAAAATGCCCTCTTAATTTCCTTCCCATTTAGTCGTGAAGAGGATTTAGTTCCTTTTCCCTAATTGTTTTTTCCCAACCCTGCTTACATCGTGAAAGCCTGTACAGGAGTGAGAGCATTATGAAGGGGTCCCAACAACTCATGTACTATGTGCTAATTCACATAAGTGCACGCTAACATAGTCTTCCTAAAATAGTACACTTGGAAGGAGTTCCTACTAATCATTTGCAATATTATGGTGTTGTCATGCAAGAATCATTTGCAAGTGGTTATAATATCATAATCTCATGGTCAATGCAAAAAAAAAAAGAGGTGCCATTGCCATTGCCTAGAGGACCATATAAAAATGAGCCGTTGCCATATTTGCCTTCTTATGCGCACTGCTGATTAGGCTTTTTCTTCTCTCTCTCTCTCTCTCTCTCTCTCTCTCTAATAATAAATTTGCCGTAGATTATAGAAGTGCCTAACAATGAGGCGCGCCGTTCTTATCGCAGCTCTTCTTCTCGCCGCCCTAATGTACTGTAACTTGCTCCCTGCTGCTGTTATTGTTGCTGCAACGGACACGTCTGTTGTGTCAGCGGCTTGCAACAAGCTTGGCATCCCTCCGCCGTGCGAATACCGTCTTATGCACATGCAGATGCATATACGATTGATTGATTGATTCTTGCACAAAAACAAACTTACAAAAGGTGGGAAATTTAGGTAGCGGGAAGTCGCCTACTGAAAAACTATAATCATCATAGATAGCGATTAGAAGCTGCTTATTCATACATAATAACACCAGCAGCAGGTTGACAGAAAATATATTTATCCTTTAAAAAAAAAAAACCACCAGCAGCAGGTTGTGCAGCTATTACAAGGGAGGCCATGTAATGCACACAGCGTGCACACTAAATTACAAGGGAGGCCATGTGTGCATAGCTATTACAAGGGAGGCCATGTAATGCACACAGGGTGGACACTAAATACATAGGGGGTCCTTCAAGGCCGGCCGGCTGTTGAGGGTTTGTTCAAGCTCTTCAGCAGTTTTTATAACGGTGCCTGCGAGAAAAGGAGCATAAGCAACTATAGCAGAGCTTAGCAGGCGAAAAGAGGCAGATGTACTAGAGAAGCTCTGGACTGTCACACCGGAGCTTATAGGGCCAGTAGTGGGTGCTGGCTCAACTGGGGCTTCGGGGGATAAGGTCGCAACACAGTGCCAGACTAGAGCAGAAGGATTCACGTTACTGCTACTGCTCTCCTCCTCGTCCTCCGACACCGCAGGCAGGGACACCATTTGCAAACTCACATCTAATGAAGAGGTGAAATTCTCCCTAGGACCGATCACGAAGTCGACTGCAGACCTAATGGTGGCTGAGACTTTGGACTTCATCTCGTCGGAACGATCCCCGATCTCTGACACAACAAGCTCCACTAGGAGGTCTAGCTCCGAGAGGTTGTTTTCTATTTTGGTGGAGGCGTTGGAAAGAACGATGTAGCCACTGTAGCTATCGAGCTCTTGTATGAAGTTGAGGAAAGCATGGCGTAGCTGCGTCGCCTTCTGTGCATCATCGAAGGGGCCAGTTCCGCCGCTGGCCGGATCGTAGTTCGCCGTGAGCCGAGCGGAGTCAAGAATGGTGGCCAGCACGTCGGGATGGTTGCGCACGTCACGAAAGTAATCGGCTCCCACAGGTGCTTCATTGCTTGGGGGATCTGGCCTGGGAGTCGTGGTGAGAAGGCCCATGCCCACCGCGCGAGTCAGTGTGATCAAGGACGAGTAATTTCCAGAGAAAAGCAGGGGGTGGTGGTGGTACTGTGCTGCAGTACGTCCTTTGGGCGGGATGGATAGAAAACGCTTACGATTCTCCAAAGCCCAGTGTGGGACCTGCAACAAAATTTGGAAAAGCCAAATTACGTCTGTAAGAAAGAAGAGTGCACACACACACACAGACACAATTTAGGAAAGCCCAAAGTCTGTAAGAAGGAAAAGAGAGAGAGAGAGAGAGAGAGAGAGACAGAGCACAGTAGGCATGCTGCTGCTCGCTCATCGCGCGAAAGTTGAAACCTAGACTGCCTTACTTAGCTCGTTGATTACATACATACCTGGAAGCCGGCCATCTTCAATGAGCGAGGGAGGGATCTACAGGGATGGAGGAGTGAAGAGGGATGGTGCAGAATGGTTTACGGTCATAGGTATTTAAAAGAAGCAGCCCGCCCCTCCCCCCACAACACACACCAAACCCAAAAAAAAAACAAAAAACAAAAAGCAAAACAACGGGAAGCAAAACAGCGGGCAAATGCCAAAACCTCCTGGGGACGTTGGCAAGTGGCCACGTAAGGCACTGAGTGTAGATGTGACGTACAATCAGTACCAGTGCCCCACAAGCCTAGCATGAGATTGTACCACATCAGTACCAGTACCTTTTTTAGGGATTCAAAAACATGGAAGGATGACATCATAGTATAAATTTGAGATTTTCATAAAATTACCATTGGTAACATATTCCAAATTTTGAGTTACAATTTCGTAATTTTCTATATCTTAAAGTTTTCAAAGATCTTTTCATTCTTTCATACATGCTAGATGTTGTATGAGTTTCAAAAAATTAAAGCTATTTCTATCAGTTATTGAGAGAACTTGGAAAAAATAGCAAGATATTATAGTGATTTCCACTTGGTGAGCCTCAAGTTATCAATTTGAGCCTTGTTAAGCATGCATCATATAGGCTTATAGAAAAACCGTAATGGTAATTTTTCTTAAAAAGTGAGTTATCATTTGGTAATTTTTTA